>NC_056726.1:65947724-66025224 GCF_019279795.1 Protopterus annectens | reverse complement strand
CTAGCAGTCATAGAAACAGTAAGTATCTCTTTTTTGCGAAGACTCTTAAATGATGTCAGCTAAATGCCAACCTATCAGCTTTGAACTGAGTTTTGATTATATAGTTTTGCTGCAAGGCTTCAACAGTATACATTTCATGTTGTATTATGTCACAATAGGTATGTATTTCTTCAGCTCTTACAAATGCTGAAAATTAATTGTGTACTGAACAAATACATTGTTTGTATATTTAGTGTAGTAGTTATGGCTTCTGAGTTATTGTTCACTGGTTAAACTCCAAATTATTTGTCTGTGGAACAGTTACGATGAGGTCCCACTCATCTTTGGATGCAATGGAAACATTTTCACTAACATGTAGAGTGATTTCTTTTCTCTGTGCTTTTTTTGAAGAACTGAAAGAATGTGTTGAGGAGGGATTCCCTTCACAAGGTTGAAGTTTCAAAACTTGAAACTGCAAATGGTCGAGACTATAACATCAAAGTTTTGAAACTTTGAACATTTTGAATGGAGATCGCCATACAGCTGGGAATGGGAAATTTGCCATTTTCCTCACTGTAATGCAATCTCCGAGTTGGTATATTTATTTAGTAAGGGGTGGGGGAACGCATGGTGGCTTGCCCCCCCTACAGAAATATAAAAAAAGTTTTTGTTTCTATTTTTTTTTATTACAATTTTGAAGTTTCAAAACTTCAGTCTTATGGTCTAAACCATTTGCAGTTCGAAGTTTTGTAACTTTGAGCTTGTAAAGTAGAGCCGTTGTGGAGGTGAGAAACATACCTATGCGCCAATTTGAGCAAAAACATTACTTTGAATTATGCACACTCCCTCATTAAGGTAGTTGAACTTTGTTATTAAAAATAAGTTAAGAGTTTTGTCATTCATTTTGCAGAGAGATATGCGGGAGGGTCATATTAAATATAACTAGGTGGACTGTGATTCATGATATGAAAACATCATGAGTAGGAAGACAGAAAAAAAAACCCTAAGAGTCAAAATCTGTAAAAGAATGCTGTCAAGGATGTGAGCAGGAGAAACTATGTCAGCTACTGCCATATTAGAAATATTCCTAAACCAGATACTGAATATCCATAAATCTGTCTGCATTGTAAAGACAGAGATGACCATTTTAAATTCAGATGAATTGGTCAATTTGCAGTGTGATGTCAAAATACACTCCATATAAATGTTTTGATGCTTTATTTATTTGCAGGATTTTGCATTGGTTTCCATGAATGAATAAATGACATGACTTCCTTTCATGTGATAAATATTAAATTATGATATTCAAATTTTGGTGTGGCTATAATCTTGAAGACAACATTTGAAATGCATAAGGAGCATCAATAAATAGCTGTGTTGACTGTATATAGTTTGCACTTATTTACATCATGTATCTTTTGGGCTGATTCTAAATTTTTCAAGTTTGCCCTGTAACCTTTGTTCATAGAAATTAGAATGGGTATGTATTTCTTCATTGAAATTATTGAATCATATATGTTCAACAGAATTTATGTTGGGGGAGTAGTGTAGTCCATTGTTACAAGCAAATTCAGAAAGAAGAGCGTAAAGGATCCTGACCCCTAATGAAGACTGTAATATGATCAAACACTTCAAATGCAAAATAGTGTGCATACTGGAATGTTTGTAAGTAAAGCATTTATTTTACTATCAATGCTTTAAAAATAATTGTGGATGGCAGAGTTAAGGAACTGCTGTGCAGCCTATATACTTATAACAATGCATTTCCAAGGCACTCATGACTATACTTTCTGGATGAATTAAGGACTAATCCATTGCAGAAGCTTCTGATAGGGTAGTTTCTCAAGTTTCTAATAGCCATGTGTTCAGTAGCCTAGTGATCATTAGACAAAATTAGTACTGTAGACCTTGAATATAATTTCATATAAATAGAACAGAGTGAAATAGGGCAGCCACGGTGGTGCAGTGGTTAGCGTTGCCACCTCACAGCAAGAGGTTTCCCGGTTCGATTCTCGGCTGGGGTGCTTTCTGTGTGGAGTCTGCATGTTCTCCCTGTGGTTGCGTGGGTTTCCTCCGGGTGCTCTGGTTTCCTCCCATATCCCAAAGACATGCTGTAGGTGGATTGGACATTCCAAACTGGCCCTAGGTGTGAGTGTGTATGTGTGCGTGTGCCTTCTGTGGAAGGTTGGACACCGGGCTGGCACCTCGGCACCGTAAAAGTCCACTGCCAATCATGAGTGGACAGGTGATCCGCTGTGGCGACCCCTAACCAGGAAAAAGCTGAAAGAAGAAGAAGAAGAAGAACAGAGTGAAATAATTGTGCTGCTTCTAGGTAACCTGTAAAGGGATGAAACGTCCATAGGATAGGAGAAGGTGTGTGCAAGTACGTTATGGTGAATCACTCAGATGAATAAATAAAGATCTAATATGGAAGAAGGACTACCCAAGGCGAGTAGTCCTAATACCATGCTGCAGATGGAGGAAGAGAACAATGTGGTCAATGTTCAGGAAGAAAAATTATTTGGTAAGGCTAGACATGTCATACTTGACAGGTTCCATCCAGAAACTGATAGAAATGGCAAAATCCTTACAAGCATAATAGAAGCAAAGTTACTGAGATCATAAACTACTGAAAGAGTATATACCACAGAGAGAAAGTGTGTTGGAAGAAAGAAACTAGTACTGATATTTCACAATAATGTCTGCAAACATCTTGTAGCATTAGCTATTTCAAGTGACTTGGCTATTGTCTAAATATAAAAGCAACTAAATTGTGTTCGCATAGGTGCTATGAGAGTCAGATTATGGCTTCATAGGTAAGTACTAGGCTAGCTATTCTTGCAGGTCATTTTAAGCCTAGCCAATTTCCTGTTTTAAAGTTGAGAATCAAACCCTGTGTCCTGTGTCCGTGAAGTAAACCCCATAACCATTATGGCAAACCCCAACCCTATAAAACTCCTCTGCCTACATGTGTTACAGAAGTCAAACCACAGCAGGATGTCCATCCAAAACTAGGCTTAAACTCAGAACCTTTAGCTTATAAAATCAGCACCTTCACTGCTTTACTACAGAGTCTCTACTTTCACTACTTACATATAGACAAAAGTGAGCTAGACTCTATTTTATATAAAAAATGTACTAATCCAGATGGATAATCCATACAGGGGTTTAGTTTTCTTTTCTTTGTGATACAGCTGTCTCAGAGTTTGAAGTATTAGTGGGTCTGGATAGGAAATACTCTATTCCACTTCAAGGTGTTGCAGTTCAATCAACTGAGCAACTGGAAAATATTTTTTTCAGTTAGCTATGAGTAACCAAAATGAAAAAGCAACTGGTTGTGAGATCAGTGACTGAGTTATTAATGACCGCATTTATGAACTTGCAATTGTCTTCTGAATTAGCATGATCTCAGAGGTGATCATATTTAGTAAGAGGGTAGAGAAGAATTGCATGACAGATTTTCTCCCAATATGAGTGCTATTTTTTTAATTTAATTTTTGTGTTCCAAAATTCACTGAAGTGAGTAACTGAAGATCTGATACTTAATCTCAAAACCCATATTTTGTTGAAATTCAGTTCAACAAATTATGATTTATCCTAATGTCCTAAAGCTGGCCACATTTGTGACAAATTACTGGAGAATTTACGCACAGTTTCAACAGGCTAGAAAAGACGTATAAAAGCAAAAGTGGCTTTGCTGCCCAAATCTGTTGCCAGTGAAACCTTCATAATAACAGTGATAGGCACACTTATTTATTTATATTTGTATTTATGTATTTATTTTTTTTCTTTTGTTTATTGGGTTTGTTCATCTGGGTTTAGTCAAAATCTCTTTTCAGTGGAGGCCTGAGGAGAAAAGTTACAACATATTACAAGCATTTTTAAACAGACATTCAGTAATCTGCATGAACAGACATTCAGTAATATACTTTAACAATTGCACATTCATTTGCTAATAAGATTACATGCATATGGAATAAAAGCAAACTAATATACTATAAAAGATACTTATGCATTAGTAGATGTTGAAAATTGAGCCTTTGAAGAGGTATATTAATGGGTTTGTGAAAGCGATAACAGATCATGTGATCTGTGCCTAGAAATTCAAAGAAATGGAGATCAGAGACAGAACTGGGTAGGATACAAATTGTTAATATTGTAGTTAAGAGGTGGTGTATAAAGTAGGTTAATTGATAATTAGATATATGGTTATCATAATGATTATATTAGAAGTACAGAGATGGGGTTGAGAAGTGCCTCAAAACCATGCATATGGTTGAGAGATGCTAGTAAATCTATTCATCTATTTTTATGAATACAAGTTGTGAGGCATAGGATTCTGAACGACGAAAAATAGTTTGATGATAATAACAAGCTGTACACAGCAGTGGCATTTATCTTGGAGCTATACAGGAGCAGACCAATTGATTTGGTAGGTGAGGTTTTAACTGTGTTTTGAATGAATTTGCATTCTGAATGAATTTCAGTGGTAATGGAATGTGATTCCATTGTTTAGCTACATTATTTAAATGTACAGAGTTAACTGCAGTACTAGATGATTTGGTTATAGTGATTAGTGATTTTCTCTAGAGAGTCAAATTCTATTAGGGAAGTAATGTATTAAGTAGTTAATGGCTGTGCAATTTTCTTGTAGTAAATGAGAGAGACCTAAGTGATGTGATTGTTCTAACCAGTTTAAATTTCTCTGGGTTTGGCAGTGGTATGTTTGTGTTACTATAGTTTACTGGAAATTTCATTAGTTTATTATAACATTGCTGAAATTTGCTCTTGAAAGTAAGTGAAGATTGAGGAAGCATTGTGGAGAGATGGCAATAAGAAAGTAGAGGCTATGTGTCTTCTGGCTATGCCAGTCAGTTAGGTGTTTTACTCCATACATTCTACCTAGTTTTTGATTATATTTTTTAACCATGTATGATACATACTGGTTAATTTTCAACTGGTCATCTATTATTGCACCCAGTATTTTTGTGTGATTTACTTGTTCTATCATGTGGTTTTTGTCTTGCAGCAGTTTTGGTAATTGAAGTGTTGCCACTCGAAATGCCAAATGCTGACGAGCCAAAAAAAAAAAAAAAAGACTGAAAATCCCAGAAAAGAGTGAAGCTCAAAGATCGATCTTTACCTTCTCCATTAAACATTTTTGCAGGGGGAAAGTCCCCACGAACACCCCATAAATTTACATATACCAACTTCAAGATCACTATACCTTAGAGAAAAGGGAATATTACAAGAAATGGCCATCTCAGATATAATATATGTAAGTCTATTTTTTTTTGACATTCAGTCTCTATGTTTCAGAACCCATTCTAGTGGGTCCCAACATTTCAGATGGTATAGATGTGTTTTGGGATAAAGAGCAGTAATTTAGTTTTTGGGGGGTTAATAATAGTTGTGAATTATTTAGCTGTGTTTCAATCGATAGGAAGGATTATTGTGTAAGGGTTTAGGAGTTAAGAGAGAGAAAGAGAGAGATTTAGCAGAGCAGATTAGTGTTGAGTCATCAGCATATTGAAAAAGTGTAATAGTTTAAAGGTCTTACATGGATATGTTGAAAAGTATGGGGCCTAGTATTGATCCTTGTGGGACTCCAATCGTTACAGACAAGACAGTGAAGAAATCATTTCACTGTTTGTGCTCTGTTTAAGGATAGATATTGCAGTGAAGAGTTGGTAAGCCTTAAGGATGAGAGTTTATGTAAGAGTTTCTGGGGGGAAACAGTATCAAAAACCTTTGAAAAGTCTAGGAAGATGGTGGAGACATCTGGCATTTTTATGGGTGTTGACAGCATTAACAAAATTCAGTAAAGCTGAAGTTGTGCTATGATGAGGCCAGAAGCTCAGTTGGGTTGAAGACAAAAACTGGTTATTAGACAGTTGAGAAGTTGCATAGGAATACATTTTTCTAATATTTTTGATAGGGACAATATGATGGCAATTGGCCTGTAGTTTGAAAGATTTAGATTGATTTTAGCCTTGTGCAGAGGAATAATGAAAGATTTTTTTCATAGCAAGAGGACATTATTTTGAGAGATGGATTGATGTATCAAATTGAAACTGGATATGAAATAACCTCAGCTGCTATTTTAAAATATTCAGCATGTAGATTGTCGGGGAGAGTTGTTGTCATCTTTAACTTTTTTGAGGTACTTTTTGATGGTATCTCAG
Organism: Protopterus annectens; assembly: GCF_019279795.1. Taxonomy (NCBI): domain Eukaryota; kingdom Metazoa; phylum Chordata; order Ceratodontiformes; family Protopteridae; genus Protopterus; species Protopterus annectens. The sequence continues at coordinate 66,019,060 of NC_056726.1, read as the reverse complement.
GGAACTGGCTAGAAAGAGAAGAGTAAATGGAGGTCATTTGCTTGAATAGGGACATCAAGAGCCTGATTAGTCACTTGTTTAGTGAATGACTCTGCAGTCTGTAAAAATATCTATTGAATTGCATGGCTATGATATCATTTTGTTTCTGTGTGTTTGGTGGTGGTTTTGTAGCTTGTCCTGGATTTAACAGCTTACTGATGGAGGTCCAGAACAGTTTTAAATTGTTAGCATGTGTTTTGATTGATTCAGTAATAAACTTTATTTTCCTTGGGGATAAGTTGTTTTGCTACATTTCTTAGTTGTATATATGCTAATAAAATGGGAGCTGTTTTATTTTTGGTCCAGACCTTCCACGTTTTATGTCTTTTTTCTTTCATGAGTTGCTAAAGATAGCCATGGGGCTGTGTTGGCTTTGACTCTTTTTGTTCTGAGGTGGGCTGAGGGTGGGGCTAGTTTTCTAACACCTAGGAAGACTTGAACTCAGAGACAGCACCATCTATGGAGAGAGTATTTAGTGATTTCAAGTTAAGGACGTGTAGTGCATTAATGAAAGTGTCTTCATGAAAAGCAGTAAGTTTTCTTGCCAGGCTGTAATGATGTGTTTTGGGGCTGCTTTGGTATATTATGGTATAGATTAGTAAATAATCACTTAGGCTGTCTAACAGAGTTCCATGAGATGACATTTTATTTGTAGAGGATGTTAGGATCCAGTCAAGGGTGGATTGTCTGGCTGTGGCTTTGTTATATCTAGTCAATGTGATTATAAGATGGGTGAATTTGTACAGATGTATATTACTGTTTGGATTTTCTGATTGTATGTTTAGTCCGTCTATATTAACATCACCCAATATTATAGTTTCATAAGGGATTTTTTTTATTATACACCTTAAGGATGAATGAGAAAAGTCAAATTAAATGATATTTACTTCATGCATGTTTGAGATCTGCATTTTGAAAAAAAAGCCTAAAGATTCAATTAAGAAATACTCTTACCAACCAAGTTTATATTTGCACAAATGGAATGATATTTCTGTGTCTATTAGATTCAACAAAACATATCTAATAAAACGTGCTTCTTAAAATCCTGCTTCTGTCTTCTATTTATTCCCTTTTTAGCATACATATTTTTCCTGATTTTGAGGCAAAGAGAACATAAACAATTTCATGCAGTCATGCTACCAGTGCATCAGCCTATTTTCCAACAGGAGATCATGTTAATAGCCTGCTATAAAGGTATAAAAGAATAAAGCCTTGACTATGATCCAGGCTGAAGCTAGTTGGTGAGTGAATTGTGTGAAGCAGTTAAGCCTGTTCACATCTCTTGGGTGGATGTTCTATGGCTAATGTTCAGTTTACACACCGTGCACTGATTTTCCCACTGGAGACTAGTGGACTGTGTATGGTGTAATCAATGTAGGAGGCATGGCTGATTATAGGCTTACATCAGTCACTGAAGTGAGTCACAGGCCTTCACTATGCCTGTTGTATGTCGTCCTAGAAGAATACATATTGAGCATATACGAAGTAGGGCCACAAGGTAAAACCACAGTGCTCAATGTCTTTCTCCTACTGCCTATTTCAAACTGTCTATAACAATACATAAAACCCCATATGAAAATATCTATCCCCATTTCTCTTCTTCTGCCCTCTCCAAATGATTGTCTTCCTTGTATAGTGCCTGATGGAGTTTGATTCACCTTATAACATTTTATCACTTCCCCATATGGCACCGATTTTGATCATACTTTGTTTTAACAAGATTACAGTGTGTATACTATAGTAAATGTCAGAGTGGTCAGCCTGGTACATGCTTCCTAATGTCTACTAATTGCATTAGATCACACATTTGTGTCTCATGAATAGTAGAGATGTCATGTAGTGAAGTGCTCATAGTAGTTGAGCACTTGAGAAATGATGAGACAGTAGAATGTCCATCATGTTTTGTTATATCATGTGAAGAAAGTGATGCTATCCTCAAAAGAACTTTTCGAAGAAGAGATACATGAACTTAGTATAAACTTTGCACAGGAGAGGTACATAGATCAAATAACGCCACTTCTACTACTAAAATGAAGCCTGTCCATGCAGGTTGTCTGTGAAGTCAAGACTAACCGTGTGACCCATCTTTATTGTGCACTTCGATGAATGGCATTTTATTTAGAGGGCTATTCTATAGAAATGTTCCTGCATGTTTGAAAAGGAAGTGAATGTTATAAATCAATGAAAACAAATAAATAATTATCCTGTTTTGCCTAAAAGTATTGCTCTAGAAAAGTCATTTTTTTATTCAGTAAGTCAGTAACTTGCTCCTGTTTTTAAATGTGCACAATCCACAAAGTTCTTCATGAACTGTACTAAAACAAGTCTACAGGATCTAGTCAAATAGTTCAGAACTGTTGGTGCCAATTGTAAGATTTAATGGTATGAGAGGAAACATGGTAATGCATGTTTAGAGGAATGTTATTTTCTCAGCTGGTAGATCCTGTGAGGGATAACAGGAAAAGAAGCACTGGGAACATGCTGCAGTGAATGTTGTAGAAGAAAATACAGTATAAGAAGAGGGGTTCAGAAAAACAACTGCATGTGTCTTACAGCAAAGAAAAAAAAGGGTTTCAACACGTCATGAAAGAGAGACCCAGCACTTGCAAACTAATTAAAACAAGCTATCTTTTAATAAGGAATTCTGCTTTAGTTAGCTTCATGAGTTATACCAGGATTAGGGAAAAAAAAGTGTTTTGACTGTGCAGTATCTGTTTTTTCCTTCATTTTTATATTATCAGACGCAAATCCACTTATTACGTTTAGTCTGTCTCCTATCCACACTATTATTTCATGATACCTCATCATAAATCTTTAAATGGAGACCTTTGAACTTCTTATAGGATTATACCTAGCTGACACAATATACATGTGGGCCTTAGAGGCTAAGAACGAATGCACATGCCTGGGCAGACAGAGATTGTTATGTGTAGAGAGTCAGTTATTCTGACTCTCTACACTTTGGAATCAGTGAGACAATGGTACTGGGCACTGTGTCAGTGTATACAATGCTGGCAATTCTGACACTTATTACAGCATGTAAAATGCAACCTCATCATGAACGTACATATCACATTAGGTTCCCACCCTCTGCCGTGGACTGTATAAGTTGGAGGAGACCTCTTATATCAAAATGTCAGCATTTTTCTAGGCACACCACTAAACATGAGCCACTGATAGTGTAGCTAAATGACTAGCTTTAATGGAAATATGATGCATGTCAACCTTTGAATATTACCCCAGGCTCAGAACTAAACAGAAGTCACTTATTGTCACTTGTCTAGTCAAGATGTACTAGACAAGACTTTGTGGGTTCTGTTCAATCAGCTTTATTATGTAAAACACATCAGGATTGAGGCTTAATAACTTTAACTTAGGTAAGCTTGCATACAAACTAGCTATTACATTAATACATGCTTACTCTCTGGCTGCACTCTCAAAATGGCAGTGAACCTAACACGTGCCTGCTATTTATATGCATTTTCAGTCCTTGAAATGCTTCTTAAAAATGCAGCACACACACTCTGTTCTACACTTACCCTGTAAAATGGATGCCTAACTACAATGCAAGTGGGATGCATTATCTCTTTCATGTAATAGTATTTTATGTTTCTCGTTGAAAGTGTCCCCTACTTGTTATATAATAAATATTTTCTGGGTTCTGTATTTTAATGTAAAAAAATTATTTTCTTACAGTCAATAATTTTTACTTTGTTGTATACTAGGTACATTTCTGATTAGTTCTGCTACAGTTCATCTCATATGATGCCATCTACCCACTGCTTTATTACACCTCGGTACACTTGCACAGCAGGAATAGAAAACAGGCTTAGGGCTGGTAGTGAAAATGAAGCCTAATTGTTGGTCAAGCGTTGATATGGTAAGAGGATTTAAAGTCCCAGGAACTGAAGTAGTTTAAAAGTGGAGCTGTTGATGCAGTAACTAGTGACCAATTGAGAGAACCACTATTGTTTCCCACTTAGATTGCACTGCATCTCATCTTACTGTAGTCAGGTTGGCACATTTTTGTCACTTATCTAAACTTGATTTTTTCTTCTCATTGCTATTGCTGAAGCAGCCATATTAACTATGTAACAGACTTCTGTCATCCATAAAACATCTTAATTTCCTCTTCAATTACTGCACATGTAACATGAAGACATGTGAAGGAATGTTGCCATATGAATAAGAAATAATTATAATTTCTTCATATTCTTGCAGAGCAATTTTTTTATTATGCGTTGTACCTGGCAGACTCTTAGGTGACCATAAAATGGAAGCCACATGAATTTCTTAAACACTTGGATAATGGTAGTTATACAAACTTGCAGGAACAAGGGAGAGACTGAAAACTGAATAATACCTTTCTGAAGAGCATGTGTGGGCTAGCACATTATTAGTTACGGATAATGACTTACGGTATTTATGAGGTATTTGCATATTTGTGGCCTACATGTGATAAAAGTAGCCTTTTAAATTACTTTCTTTTTTTAAAGTTAGCTGCTATATCTCTAGCTGCTGAATACTGTTTTTTTCCTGAAATATTGTTGTACATTAATTTCATTAAATAATGGAATGGAGCATAATTTAAAATAAATGGAGATCCTCTATCCACTACCTGACAGACTTATTATCATTCAGTGTGAAACTGTATTAAGTACCTCACTAAAGTTCAGGCTACACCACAGATAATCACTTTTTGTGCCACTGATAAAAAATGTTTTAGGTTTTCTGCTTCATTTCCACATTTAGCAGTGTGTAACTTAACTACTATTATTTAATCACTGGATTTCTCACAATGCTCCCATCATTGTTAAGAACAATAGTCACTTGCCCTACCAGGTTCTTAAATGCTTTTAAAATCAGTGCTTATACATTCAATAAAATCTCATTTAGCCTCATGCTCCATTCATCTTTACTTTTACGATATTTTAAGTCTCCATTTGTCATTTGCTCTTTCTTAGGCAGATTTAGTTCATAGATTCATAGGTGTTTACTAGGCTAATGACCACAAAGGCCTTTTTCAGCTTAGCTATGCATCCCAAATCATTGACAAGTTCTGATACCCTTGATAAGTGTAAGCATGGGCCTGGGAGATGAACCATTTACAGGTTACCTGTGCCCATTAGAGACATAGTTACCAAACCAGGGATGAATTTCCAGTTTCCCATCCAATTGCCCCAAGTTACACTCGAACTGGGTTAGGGAGGAACTTGGCTTCACATGGATGGGGAGCCTGTTCCATAGATGGGGTAGTCTCCGGGATATATACCTATCTCTCCAGCTGGTCCTATTTATATCACTGGCAAGGTTTAAGTCTTTAGAGCAGGTAATTCTGGTGCTGTTTGTTTTGTGGATATGCAGGAGATCCATTAGAGTGTGGTCTGACAACACCCTGTATGCCAGGCATACATCTCCTCTCAAAAGCCTGTAGGAGACAGAATACAGGGATAGGGCCTTGAGGTGGTCTGCAAAGGACATTTTACTTACACCCTGTATTCTTTTAGTAAGGAAGCTCTGTGGACATTCCAGTTGTTGGGTATGCCTGATTAGGTACATACCAAAGGGGGCATTGTACTCAATAATAGGTCTAATGAATGCCAAATACAGTGGAACAATGACTTCCCTGGACTTAAATGCCATAGTTTTCTTTATAAGTTGTGCAACATAGAATGATTTCCTCACCACTGTAGACACATAATGATCAAAGGCTAGATTACTATATATGTGTGTTCCTAAGTCCCTAACTACTTGGTCAGCTCTAAGGAGTGTGTTGTCAATATGATAGTTACCAGGGATGGATGACTTCCAAAGGATGCTGTAATGCATTTCTTAGCATTTAGTTTTAGTCCATATCTCTGACACTAGTTGTTTGTCTGCGTCAGCCCCTCCTGGAGAACATTTGTGTCAGTGTAAGATTCAATGAAAGCTCCTAATTTGCAATCATCTGCAAATTTATTCAGCCAGAGACCACTGACATTGACCTTGCCTTCTGAGAAGTAAATGCCAAAAAGGAGTGGTCCAAGGACTGATCCCCGAAGGAATCCACTTGTGACTGACATCTTTGTAGAGATGGATTCCCCAATTCTAACTTCTTGGGTCTTGTCTTTGAGCTACTTTGCTATCCACCGGGTGACATGTGGGTTTGTACCCAACCTCTTGAGTTTGTCAACAATGCCCGAGTGGGGTATTGTGTCAAATGCCTTGGCCAGGTCAAGATAAGCAATGTGAATGATTTTGCCCTCATCCATTGCTTTGGTGACCCTCTCAAAGAAGTCCACCAGGATGAGTAGGCATGATCTGCCCTTGACAAAACCAAACTGAGCTGGGTCCAGAGTCTGGAGGTTTAGTGCATCTCTGTAGATCATCTCCATGATAATTCTTTCCATGGCTTTACATATAATACTAGTGAGACTTATGGGTCTGTAGTTTCCAAGATCTGTAGATGGCCCACCTTTGTGCAGAGGGATGACTGCTTCCTTTTTCCATTCATGAGGCATGAAGCCTGTTTGGAGGCTACAGTTAAATAGTAATTCCAGAGGCCCTGTCATATTTCTTGCTATTTAGAAGGCATCCTGGGATATTGTCTGGGTCCATTGATGCAGTGTTCTTGGTCTTAGAGAAGGGCATTAAGGACCTTTCCCTAGTGATAGTAGGGGGAGTTATATTTGATGCTATTTCCTGGGGGAAAGTTGAGGAGGAGAGAGGGGTAAAGTTGGAGCTGGATTTGTCAGCCAGAAGGTTTGCTATATTTTCTGGCTCAGTATAGGTGGCTCTATTTACAATGAGCTCTGCACACATATGTGTATTGCCTTTGAGTTTGCAAAATTAGGTAAAGAATGCTTTGTGGTTATCCTTGGCCTGAGAGGCCAAACTTACCTCAAGTTTGGCTTTGGTTTACTTTATTTATCTTCTGAGTTGTTTGTTTAGTTTAATGAGAGTGCTTTTATCCTGCTGGGTGCTGCACCTCCTAATTTTTGCCATGGTTTTCTTCCTCCTCTTATACAGCCTATTCATTTTGTGATTCCACCAGGGTGACTTGTTTTTTGAGTTAGTTCTGTACTTCTTCCTGGTGTGTACAGCTGCCTCAATGCAGCTATTAACATGCTTGTACAGGGTTTCTGCGAACAGTTCTGCATAGGTAGCAGTGTTCTCAGGGTTTATGGGGGCTTGACATTTTGCCAGGTTCTCAGTTAACAGCAGGAGATTGGCCTTAGAATAGTTCCTGAATATTCCAGGTTTAGCTGGGGGTCCAGGTTTTATTTTTACTTCAAAGGAGACTATTTTGTGGTCTGACCTTACCAGGGAAAGCATTACAGTAGGCAGTGTGCAGTAGTCTCCCATATTAGTGAGGACCAGATCCAGTATGGCTGCACCTCCGGTTGGTGTATTAACTGTGTTTTCCAGGGAGTTTGTGTCTACAAAATCCAGGAATTTCTGTGCATATATGTTTGGTGTCGTGTAGGATTTCCAGTTAATAGTGGGGTAATTAAAGTGAACTGCGGTGGTGGTGCTGTGGTAGTGTTGTCGCCTCACAGTAAGATGTTGTCCTGTTCAATTCTCAGCTAGACCGTCTTCTTTGTGGAAACATGCGTGAATGGGCGTACCTTCGTTGAAGGTTGTGCGTCAGAGCCGGCAACTCGGTACGTAAAAATCTACTGCCAATCATTAGCAGACTGGAGTTCTGCTGTGGCGACCCCTTACCGGGAAAAGCCGAAAGACACAACAACAAGTGGGGTAATTAAAGTCACCCATGAATATAGTATTGGGTTGGATGGTTAGTGTTTCTAATAAGTTTAAATACATCAGTATGGGTTTCCTGGGTCATAGAGGGGGACATGTAGCTTGAAAGGAAGTGGTATTGGATTTTACCTATGGTGATTTGAACATGGAGCAGCTCAAGTGCTTTGTCCTGTCTGACCAGCCTTGAAGTATCTTTAGTTTTGATGTAAACAGAGACACCTCCACCTTTAGTCCCTGCCTGTGAAGTAGCTGGCCTAAATGTGTAGAAGGCATTATAACCTTGTATTGTTGTTGTTGTTATTCCTTTGATTGTGGTTTTTGTTAAGTACTATGCTGTAATTCTGTAAATACTGGCCAAATTTCTTCTTCAGTACTTCTGCCTTCTTATTATTATATTCTGGTTACTTCTCTTCCACATTACAATGTACTAAATTCTATTATTAAACTTTGCTTATCTGTGTACATGTACATATATAATATTCCTCCTACTTTTTAATTGAGATGATATGTCCTTCTTTCTTTCTTTGTTCTACTTTGCTGCTCTATTTATCCTACCATCTCCTCATCAAGCTGGTACTCTTGCTTTGCAGCTCTTTGTATGGTTTCAGTGCATTTTGCCAAGTTGTTCTTTTCAGTCTTCTTTAATTGGTCCTTTTATGAACCATTAGAATTTTAATTTTGCTCTTGTGGGTTTGATTACCTTACAAATCTTTTGTGACTGTGATAGTAAATTCTTTCTGCCACTATCTGGTTATATATATTTGCTTGTGCACTCCTTACCTATGTTTCTGTTTTCTAGTCAATCACCCTGAATTCCAAAATTCTTGTTTTGACCCATGTACACTAGTTATTGCTTTATTAAGTTGTTGTATTTGATCTCCTATTAAATTCTTGATCATCCCCAGATCTGCTCTGCATAGAATGTGCCCTAACACTTCATTATTGGTTGATTCATTTACTGCTGATACAATCTCTCTGCAGGGCATCTACTGAGCCTTATGTTGTGAAATGCTGTCATGTTGCCCATATTATGGGCAGCTACATATGGAAAATATATTATTTCTACAAGATGTTTGAAGTCCATTCTTAGTGGAGTAATCTTTCTCTGTACTGCTTCCATCTCATGCCCAGCTGTGCCATCTTGCCCTAGTACAAAATTCTGTCCACTTTTTATTCCACATCAGATTTCTTAGAAGTTGTAAAAATTTATATTCTGCCCTGCAGCCAAGGTGCCCACAGGCAGGTGCAAGGGGGTGCACTTGCACCCTCCTAGAACTGTCTGGTTGGGAGATTAATTTTCCCTTAAAAAAACTATGTTTTTTTTTTTTTTTTAGGGTATTCTTCTTTAAGAACACCCTTTGCGTCCAGTCGCACAGATGCTTCTGAGTCTGTGCGCCCAGTGGTTTACATCTTCATCTTCTGTGCCCACATGGAATTTGAATTCCAAAAGATGTTTGGACTGCACACAAAGGTACATGTGAGAGGTATGTGTTTGTGTGTGTGTGTGTGTTTGATTAACAGGTGTGTATGTGTGTGAAATAGGTAGGAGTGTGTGGATGTAAGAAGTAGGTAGGTAGGGGTGTGTGTATGCATATATGTAAGAAGTAGATAGGTAAAGGTAAGTGTGTGTGTGTGTGTGTGTGTGTGTGTGTGTGTGTGTGTGTGTGTGTGTGTGTGTGTGTGTGTGTATGTGTGCGCGTGCGCATGCGCGGGGGTCATACCTCACAATTGTCCAGATTTTTGCCTCATATTTTCGGTTTGTTTCTCATAAAATTGTGTTTTTTTCTGGCAAATCATTAAGGACTGAAGTTAGAAAATAATGGCAGACATTTGAGTTTTAGACTTCATATCCTCAGTAAATGCATACTAATGCAAACCCTGTTGTTCTATCTGCTTTCGAAGGAAATAGGGGGATATATGTGTGTTCATGCCACTCAACTGTACAGATTTTCAAGACTGTCCAGAGTTTTGCCTTATATTTTTGGTCTGTTCCTCATCAAAATTTTTTTTGACAAATCACTGGTATGAGCTAAGGATTAAAGTTACTAAATACTGACATGTATTTGTGTTTCAGACTTCATATCCTTTAGAAAATGCATTGTAGCATAAATCCTAGTTTTGGGCGTTTGTCCCCAACATTATAACAGGATTTGTCTAGATTTATTGTGCCAGGAGATTGAGATATATGGTGTGTGTGTGTGTGTGTGTGTGTGTGTGTGTGTGTGTGTGTGTGTGTGTGTGTGTGTGTGTGTGTGTGTGTGTGTGTGTGTGTGTAAGAGGGAGTTAACATACCTCTCAACTTTCCAGCTTTTTGCACAATGTCCAGATTATTGTCCCATATTTTTCCTAAAAAGAATTGAAGTTGCTAAATAATAACAGACATTTGAGTTTTAGACGTCATATCCCATAGAAAAATGCATACTAACACAAATCCTGCTATTCTAGCAATTTTTTTAAGTTCATGAGAGCAATATTTATAATCTGTCCCTATTTATTTTAGGCTTTGTCCAGATTTCTTGCATTAAGAGGTTGAGGTGTGTGTGAGGGAGAGAGTGAAATGTCTTATTTAGAATTAGCAGATGGAATTTATTTTCAAGTGCAAGGAATTGTGAGCTTCAAGGGAAGAGAAGTTTACTGCTGCTCATGTCGTCTGCTTAAAATGTTCAACTGTTTTGTATAGCAAATAGTTTCACTATTGTGGTTTAGAATTTTAAAGCAGTGTTAATAGCACAACAAGTAGCATATTTGCATCTTGATGTCGAGAGCTGTGGGTTCTACTCCCACAGCATGTAGATTTGTATTTTAAGGGGGTGGGATGCTGCAGTCCTGAGAATGTCCTCCTTTGGATGAGATGCTTAGTAATTATGAGCCTGCTTTTCAGTTTGCCACCCATTCCCTATTGCAGTATGCCAGATTACCATTTTTTAATGTAACATAGGCAATTTATTATTTTAGGGCAGCAGGCACTGAATTTGTAGATGAAACACTGAAATATAAAGTTGTTTTCTAGCAACAACCTCTTCATTAGTTTCAAATCTCTTTAATGTAGAATTATTCAGATTACTTTTACTTCTGCAAAAATTGTGCATATTGACTGATATTGGTGGATTGTAATGACAGAAGTTTGAGTGGTCTTTTATGGTTGAAATGTTCTGAATTGGGCAGTTTGTCATTAATGGTTCATGTGTTTTGTTTCATTGCTTACTGGAAAAATGTTCAAAACTATAAATTTAAAACATATTCTACCAAGTGGTAGTATATTATACAAGGGATATAATTCAATTATTATATAACATAATTAATAAAATCAGGAAGCTGTATCAAAGAAGTTTTGCATGGCCCTAAAATGTGTGTAAGGGGCCTATGATTTGAAAACAGCCCAAAGGTAAACTTAACCTGCCACTGGCCAGATGCATTTTCTTTGAATGTGGGTTTCAATGCTGTTTCAGTGAATGTGAGTTTCAAAGGTAGATACATTTTAATGCTAAATCTGTTTTCATTGTAAGACTATTGCTTTGTTTGACAAATGTCTATCAGTGTTTGTGCTATAAAGTTTGAAATAAAAGTTGTAAATTAAATCCAAATATCTGTAATCATTGTAGAAGTAGAGCATAAAACATTATGCTCACTGAAAATTTTGAACAGTGTTTATGGCAACTGGGGAGAAATAGCCAAGTAATGGATCACTGGAATGGCTCCATGGGAGGAGCTGAGTGGGGGGGGGGGGCTCTGGGTTTGCATCCCTCTGCAAAAAATTCTCTGCCTGCAGATCATTGTTCCTGAGTGATATCTAACCCTTAACTTCACTCCACTTCCCAAACTTCCATCTTTTGATATAGAAGACCCTAAAGATCTCTACAGGCCAGATTCCAAAAGAGTTGCTCTCAGTGTAAGTCTGCCCTGATTCCAAATTACCTGCTCTCAGTGTAAATTACTTACTTTGATGTAAAGCCTGTCTGTAAGCAGGCTTAAACTAGGGGCCAGATTCCAAAAGACCATCTTTCAGCCTTCTCTAAGTGGAAGTGGACACTTACACAGAGATCAAGTCTTTTGGAATTGGGCTCTATATATCTTCTACTCTTTTTCACAATATTATATTGCCAGTTTCTGCTCTTAAGAACTTGATAGTATCCTACATGGCTTTATCTGTGAGATTTTTCAAGTTGCTATCACATTCTTTACGAACACCAGGAGTGTTATATATTGCTACAAATGAGAACCCTTTCATTATGTATTGCTACAAATGAGAACCTGTTCCTGCTTAGCAATTATCTCCATTTTTAAGATCCCACTACAATTCATTCACCCTTAATTATTGTAAGGCAGCAAGAAATCATATTTTTTTTCTTTTTAATACCTGTTTGCATAAGCAATAGTGCACAGTTTTAAGAGTTTACACTTTTTTAACAAATGAGGTCAATATAGTGAAATTTAGGGAAAGTTTTCTGAATAGCACATGTTTTCAGATATTAATGCCTGTTACTACAAACTATTCTAAGGAGTCAGTGTTTTCCATTTGTAAGTACTTTTTTTTTCAGAATGTGCTATGATATCTTTAATACTGTCCATAAAGCTATATGAAATTTGTCTAGCTAATTTGGGCGTAGCAGTTCACTATTTCTGTTTTAATTAGCCTTCTAAGTATAGCATTTATTATTTTAATATGCGTGCTTAAGGTGCAAGTCTAATTACTCTGTTAAATACTGAAGTCAGACCAACTTCATTTATCAAGTACTAAATAATATGAATTAAATTAACACACAACTAATAATTAGTGGAATCCCCAGAGAAATGATAAATTGTTATTGTATCTACACATTCTGGCCTTTGAGAAAATTACGCATTAAGATTTAATTAAGTGATCATTTAATTAGATCTCGACTACAGCATGGACAATTTATCACATTGGAGAATACTACATATTAAAAATTGCTTAAACATTTTAGTTAAACAACTGGAATATTACTCTTTTTGGGCATTCACAGAGTACCTTGTACACTTACCCAGTTAATCTTTATCATAATAAAATGCTCATCTTTAAACCCTTCCTTGTTTATCTGCAAATGCAGGAACAAGACAAAAATGCCAAGTGCAATAATTTGCCATCTATATCCTACATTACTGTAAATGTAGTAAACAACTGTAGAATAGCTAATATAACTCTATTGCCATTACACTGCTATAGTAACTGTTTATGTCCATCATGTATGTAAATATACATTTTTATCCATTCATCATCCAATTATTTCCATTATCTCCAGGTAAACCTGCAGGAAAAGGCTTGATAATCACTAATTCCTGTACAATGATCCAAGGCATCCCTGTATTAAACAAAAAAAAATGCTTTCTTGCTTGTTTGCAGTCCTAGAGGATTCAGCAGCAGAGAGTTTGTGGTCCTTATGTATAAACTATGTATACCTTCTGCTGAAGTTTACATTAAAAGGTTTAAATAAATCAAGTACAACAATCACTGCTTATGAGAAGAGATATCTTGGGATTCATAAACATAGTATTTAGGAGTTTGCAATGTGAGATGTATCTTAAGTAAATAGACATGTAACGGCAATGCTTTGCTATTGATCAGACTGTTGCAATAAGCAATAATTAGCCATGTGCTGTGACCTATTTATCTATATGAATCCCAGCAGTTATGTGAACAGAATAATGTGCAAATGATAGTGCTGTATCATTCAGGATATTGAGAAGCACATATGGTGCTAATCAGTTCCTCTTTTCAGAAAACTATTTATATCACTACTTAATCTGTATTTAGACTGGTTCTAGAGTTTAAACCTGTAGTTAATTATAGTTTGCATGTAAAACATTTTTTGTTACTTAAAGAACAAACAGTTTTCAGTGGAATAAGTCTCTAGATTAAACATTAACGCTATACCACTCTTAATGGGCTAGCATCAAGGCTCAACAAAACAATATTGTTTATATTGCCAGATTCTCAGAAGCATCTTCAATTTTATGCATTTTCTTCTAAAATAAAGTACACATACCACTTCCAGTGCTTTCTAAGACCTTGGTGTGGACTCAGTAAAGCCTATGACTGTGTACACGTCACAGTCTGACAAACAAACAGTAGTGCGCTATTTGCATTCAGTAAGAAGCTCTATATGTTGTGTAGAGTCATGCAAACCTGGTAAACATCATGGCATGCTGATTACAGCATAAGCTAATCAACTAATCCAAGATGGAGGGGCTATTCAACAAACTAAAGCATTTGTGTAAATTCATTGCAGGTTTTGGCTTTGAATTCTAAAACCTGTTGGAATACAGCCACAGAAACTACTCTACACAGAAAGAATGTTAGGGGCTGCACTTTCTCTTCTGCATGTATATGTGTAATAGGCCCAAGTCTATACTACTACTGCTGCTAATAGACCTTTGCCAAGAAGGAGAAGGTAGAACCAGTTTAACTTTTCATGGTCTGCATGAGATAGATACAATAGAGAGCTACAGGGTGGATAGTGACACACCCAGGAACTCTGCAACCTCTGTCAAACCAAGGGGAAACAATACTTGTGGAAACTAAGGTATGTGTAGCACTTAGAATATTAGCTAGAGAAACTTTCCAGATAAAAAGAGCAGATATGCTGGGGGGGGGGTATCACATGCATCAGCATCCAGGATCCTACATCAGTTCCTGAATGCTATGTTACAGCATGCCAGTGACTACATATATTTTCCCTGTAGACTTGAGAACAGAGCTAGAGCTATGCAGGATTTATACCCTGTAGACCACTTCCCTAAAGTCCTGGGTGCCATAGACTGCACGTATATTGAGATCAAAGCTCCACATGGGGAACAGGGAAGGATGTACATAAACAGAAAGGGCTTCCACTTCCTTAACTGCCAGGTCATGTGCAAAACTAAGGGAATGATCTTCACTGTGTGTGCTGGCAACCCTGGCAGTTGCCACAACTCCCATATCTGGCACAACTCTCAACTCTACCAGAAGTTTTCTTATGGGAATATCCCACACGGTCATTTAATGGGTGATGCAGCCATGGCTGATGACGCTCATCAGAAATACACACATACCCACCAAACAACACTATAATGAGGCACATGCTCAAACAAGAAGTATCATAGAGCATGTGTTCGATCTGCTGAAGTCATAGTTTCGGTGCCTAGATAAATCAGGGGGAGCCCTGCAGATCAACCCCTCGACCTTTGCTAAAATTTTCACTGTCTCTGATATCCTTCATAATAATATCCTGAGAAAACAGCTTCAGCAGGAACACCAAGGGGAAGGGGTACACATCCCTTCATCACTGGCAAGGTCACCACAGCCATAGACATGTGAGAAGTCAGAAGAGGAACCACCAGATGCAGTGGGTGTTGGTATGTAGATGTGAACAATATGCTCTCACCCTGGCCAAGAGGCAATGGATAGAATACACACATACCATCTAAGGGAGTACAACTTTCACCCTATGCACATACATACAGTATAATTGTTGCAAGGCTACACTCTCCCTCATCACACCAATCCACTCACCCAGTATCTCCAACAGTGCACCTCTCAGGGAATCCTTAAAGCCCACCAACCGACCACACAACCAGAAAATATGTTCCCAAGTATCTCTTTCATCCCTGTCACACCTCCAACAGTTGCTGTCTACCTGAGGAACAATTCTCTGGAGTCTACTTGGGGTATAAAAATATCTATGTAAAGATTTCCGAGCAAAAATCCTAAATCTTCTAGATTTTGTTGCATATTTGGGAGTCATACATATATCCTCCCATTGTTTCATTATGAATTGTCTATCTAGTCTTTCTTCCCAATCCATTGTAACCTCCACTGATTGATTTTTATAGCTATCATGCAATATTTTATATGCTGTAATAATTATTCCTGTTTTAATGGTAGCTTCTGTTCTAGATTCTACTAAAAAGTCTACCAGTTCTGGTCTTTTATTTAGGACCCCTATTTCATTCTCTTTGCTTATACTGTGACATCATTCCTTGATTGGGAAGTCAATCTATAACCTACAGTCCAAATAAATTATTGGCCTCTTCCCATTCTATTACCTTTCCATCTCTAGTTATTTCCTCCCAATACCTTGGTTTCTTTGCCAGTTTTTCCCAGTAAATTCCATCCCCCTGTTGACTAGTGCCTATATTTCCTAACTGAAATCATCTTTATTGACAGAATCTTTTTTTCTCCATTCCCATGTTGGCTTAGTTCTTAGAATACTTTCTGCTACTTTATGGTTATAATATTCTGTATAATTATTATTATTCTCCTTAAAGGCCTGCATTAAAAATCACAGTCCTTCCTTGTTTCTTGAGTTTCCCCCCTGTTTCAAAATCAGCCCTTTCCACTTTGAATTATAGTTTTCTGCTTGCTATAGGACCCTTACCTGTGTTGCAAATGCTTACATTGCCCTGCTCATAAAGTCCCATCTTACCCTGTCAAATACTTTCTCTGTATCAAGACCCACCAACAGCAATGGTATCTTCTTACATTCTGCTTCCTTCTGGCTCATCAGTGTTCTGTTAATGTTGTCAGATGTTTGCCCTCCCTTTACAAAACCACATTGATCCATATCTATCAATTTTGGCATTACTTTTGGCATTCTAAAATGGATAGGCATATTAAGATCAATGAAAGAAATAGATTACAGGAAGTCAATAAGACCAAAAATGTTAGAAGTCTGACAAAGCACAGTGATCAAGACTATTAACAGAAATTCATGTGTCATGACAGAAGTAAATACAGATATATTACTGTGCAGCAAAATTAATAACAGATAAAGTTTTACCACAAAATACAGGGCAATAAGGGAAAGAAAAGAATAAAAGCAAATGCCATCTTGGAATTATCAAGTACAGAAAACTATAAAGTAATTAATGCAAAAAGTGTCACTGTTAGAAGAGTATGGAAGAGGGAACAGGTAATCAAAAATAATTAGGAAAATAGTCATGATAAACACAACACACAGTATTAAAAGATCTATCATACACTAATGCAAGTAATAAACTAAAGATATCAGCACAGGCAGAAAGAAGATATGCAGATAAACATAAAGAAAAAGTACAAAATAAGCAATCCATTCTTTTCTTTTGGCTTTTTCCTGGTTAAGGGTTGCCACAGTGGATCAGCTGTCTGCTCATGACTGGCATTAGAGTTTTACACTGCTGAGTGGTTAGCCCGGTGCCCAACCTTCCACAGAAGGCACATACATGCACGCACTCATGCCTAGGGCCAATTTAGAGTGCCCAATCCACCTACAGCATGTCTTTGGGATATGGGAGGAAACTGGAGCACCCAAAGGAAACCCACATGACCACAGGGAGGACATGCAGACTCCTGACAGGAGACACTCCAGCCGAGGATCGAATCAGTGAACCTCTTACTGTGAGGTGGCAATGCTATTCACTGCAACACCATGGCTGCCCAAAATAAGAAATCCATTGATGACCCAAAAATGTTTTAAACAGAACTGCAAAACATAGCAAAAGAAATAAAAATACCACCAAAAAAGAAGAAATAGACAGATTTTGGAGAAATATCCTTAAAGATCCTGTTGAACATATTAAAGATGCTGAATGGATAGAAGAAGTAAAAGGAATGGTAAGAATTTCAAATGCACAGGATATGAACTGGGATGAAGTAAGAGCCAGCAAAATTAAAACGAAATTAAGAAAAGGTCCCAATTGAAAACACCATACTCAGATGCTGTACCTACCTTCTGGTTAGAAGTATTAACATTTTTACAGAAATATTTAGACCAGAATAAGAACTATTTATATGTGCACACTGAACAGACATCAACCTGGTTAACAACAGGAAAAAATATACTACTCCTTAAGTGTGAACCTGCAAGCTATCCTAAAAACTATAGACCAATAACTTGCCTTTTGACTATGTATAAACTATACACTGGAATTGATGCCAATGGAGTTTATAGTCATTTAGAAGAAAATTCAATCATGGTAATAAAAAAAAAGAGTAACAAAAGAATGTCATATGGAACTAAGGATGATTTGTTATTAAATAAAGTCATAATGGAGAATGGTAAAAAGGGGAAGAATCTAAGTATGGCAAGGATAGATTACAAAATGCATTGACAGCATCCCACATTCATGGATAAAGGATTGTTTACAGATGTATAAGATACACTCTAAACTGATAATTACATTACAGTGGCCATGAAACAGTGTCAAACCACTTTGCAGCTAAGCCAAGATAAAGGACAAATTATTATCCAAAAGATAAAAATTCAAATGGGGATATTCCAGGGTGACTTTTTGTCGTTGCTGCTCTTTTTTCTTGCCTTTAACCTGTTAAGATGTCTACTTAACAGATTAGGTCGTGGTTACAAGTTGGTTCTCAGAACAATAACAAAGTGTAAAGTCTTATCTTCTTTTTGTGGATTATTTAAAACTGCATTGTTCATCAGATGAGGTGCAGAAAGCACAACTGGAAGTGTTGAAAACTTTCTCAGATGATATAAGAATGTCATTTGGTCTTGGTAAATGCACAAAAGTAACATTTAAAGCAGGAATGCTGCAGCACAAAGAAAATTTCAGCCTGGAACAGGAAAGTGATATAAAGGAACGTAAGCAGGAGGGAGTCTATAACTATTTGTGAATTGATGAAGGATTGACAATAAGACATGAACAAATGTGAACAAAACTCAGTAAAGAATATTTTAGAAGACTAAAATTAACACTGAAAACAGCCCTGACATCTAGGAACAAAGTCTAAGCTATAAACCAATTTGCTCTTCCTGTTATAACTTACAGTTTTGTGGTGAATGACTGGCCTCAAAAGGTGTATACCAAGATTATATATTCTTAATTCTGAAGGAAAGGAAAGGATTCCATTCATCTAACATATTTGTTCTATATGACTTTCTTTTTTTACTCGTTTTTTATTGTTACTATGATTGAATTTTCTTCAATGGGCCTCCTTGAAATTGATTACATCTATAGACCTGCGATCATAGGACTGCATACATATCTGCTAACCTCATCAGATCCAAACATAGTGAAAGGGTTTAAGCATGAAGAGAACAAGTCTAATATGACTTCCTTGCTTACTTTAGCAAATGCATATCAGTGTCAAGTGGGAATGAAAATCATACCAGAAGTAGACAAAAAGCAGGTAGCAGCTAAATGTGCCAAAAAACAAAAGAAAGACTATCAGGAGAAGGATCAGATGAGAAGGCAAGAAACGTGGAGAAGACAAACATATAGTTGCAAGTTCAGAAAACTCCTGGAACAACCTCATTTCAATCAGGATCTGCTGTAGGAATGGTTAAAGAGAATTGAATTTAAACTAAAATGTGAAAGGTTAATACTGGTGGCCCACGGTAATAGACTAATTACATGTTGGTTTACAAAGTCCATTGAGCACATGGGAAAAACAGACAAATGAAGGTTCTGTAAAACAGAACTGAAAACAATAATACATCTTGTTGCTGGGTGTGATACACTGATGGCAGACAGCCTCCATACTGAAAGGCATAATAATGTGACAAGACTGTTGCAATGGGGATTCTGCAAATATTACAATATTGAAGTAGCTGAGAAGCATTGGAAACATGACCCTCAAAGCATTATAGAAAATGATGCTTACATCATATGGGATCACCCGTTACCAACAGTTAAAAAAGTAAATATGAGAAAACCAGATATAGTAGTCCATGAAAAGAAGTCAAAAGTAGCACTGATCATTCAAATTGCTACACCCAGTGACTACAGTGTCTTACATACAGAGAGACACAAAGTCATAAAAAATACCAGGGTTATCAGGCAGAAAAAAGAGCATGGAAGAAGACTACACAGACAGTTCCAATAGTAGTTGAAGCAATGGGTCTCATAAAAAAATAATTCACAGTCTTATTTAGATATGCTACTGATAGCTGTAACTCCATATGAACTGCAGAAGTCAATTCTGGGCACATTGTGAGTGCTGTGAAGAGCAATTTTGGCTAAAATCAGTGATTTAAACAATACTAGGATTCCAAAATGGTGGACAGCCTGTAAGCACACTGACAGTGCAGCTCCTGCATCCCTATACTATAATCTGACTTCAAACCAGCGCATCGCTTGGGAAAAGTATACCAAACATCAATGGATTAAAGCAGAAATACGAGTACTTACTTGTTTCATCTTTATTTTTCAAAAATTCTCTCATTCTGAAGGAAAAATAATTACTTGTTGAAAACAGAGCCCTGAACCACATGGTGTGGATTTTTCAAGACCAATAGGCTTAATAAGAGGAAAGTAAGAAGAAAAACAACTTTTATAACAAGACTTATCATTTAAAATTCTGCACTACTACTAGGAATCTAACTATACAAGCTTAATGGAGAATCAGCCTGATCGGATGGAAACTGTAATTGCAAAAACCAAACTGTCTGCAATTACTACTCTTGACAAAGAAACCACTTCTAAAAGGCAAAAAAATAACAAGCAACAAGAAGAAGCTGGTAAAATGTGTCAAAGATTAAAACAGGAACAACCTTTATCACTGGAGGATCTGAAAACTGATTTACAACCTTTACAAACAGAAGTTCAGGGTTTCTCTCATAAGCTAACTACATTTGGCTCCACTCTGGACCAAATTGTACTTAGGCTAGAACAAAATGAAGCTAAAAATAAATGAACTGCAACAAAAAGCACAAACCAATGACACCATAATTAAAGAATTACAGCAAAAAATGCTAGACTTGGAAGCTAGAAGCCGGAGAAATAATTTTATCATAAGAGGTATTCCAGAGAGCTTTGATAATCCACAACTTATTTCAATAATAAAAGAAATACTAAGCTCTCTTCTGACTAATAAAGATCTCCTGGATGAGTTAGTGATTGAAAGAGCCCACAGAGCTATAAAGTGTACACAAACAAGTGATCTTCCAATACAAATCTACATCAGACTGCTTAATTCAGCACATGTTCAACAAATACTGTCAGCTTATAAAGTTAAAAAGAATGTTACATGGAGAGCACATAAAATTATGATTACTCAAGATCTTTCTTTAGAAATTAAACAAAGTCGACACAAACTCAGTAAATACTGTACTTACCTCATTGAAAATAAGATTTGTTTCCAAATGAAATATCCTACAACTTTAACATTTTTATTACAAAGAAGAAACATATCCCTGGAAACACCTGACAAGGCAAAATCCACCTTACTGCATCTCGTCAAAGTAAATCCTGCCTGAGACAACTCTTTTCATATCTTTTGATCCAAAAACAACATTTGGAAGGCTAAACAAGTGTGACAGCTCCAAAGAACTACAGGACAGAAGAATATACCACTCTTATGGGAAACTTCAAGCAAAAGGATGTGGAATGTATTCTAAATAACTCTGTTTACTTGCCTGTAAAGAAAACATTTTTGCTACACTGTAATACTTAAGGTACTGTCTTTTAATAACTGCCTTCTACATTTAAAAGCTGGAAAGCTACCTAACACTGACTGCATAGAGAAATGACTTTAAAGTGCATTTATAGCTTACAAAAAAGGAGTGTTAAACTACATTTAAATAATGGGATATAACCTTTGATATAATAGTTTAAATAGTGTAAATACTAGACATTAGTAGTTTCAGTTAAAATGTATAATCATTATTCTACTGGCATAATCATTGAGTTGCTTTTAAGTGTGTCTATGAGCAAGGTCCAAAAACATTTCTCTTTTTTTCTCCCTGTTTGTCCAGTAGATGGCACTGGTTAATTAATAATATATGAGTTCACAATGATGTGCTTATATGGCTTTTGCCAGTACAGTGTTAAATGAAGTTTCCAATACATTTTAAAGAACCACAGTTAGTTGTTGTTAGCAACAATAATGCAAATGCTGTTGAATTTTAAAGTGCTGCCTTCTTTAAATGTTTAAAATGTATAATCATTATTCTACTGGCATAACCATTGAGTTACTTTTAAATGTATGTATGAGCAAGGTACAAAAACATTTTTCTATTTTTTCCCAGTTTGTCCAGTAGATGGCACTGGCTAATTAATAATATAGGAGTTCAAAATGATGTGCTTGTATGGCTTTTGGCAGTGCAGTGTTAAACAAAGTTTCCAATACATTTTAAAGAACCATATTTAGTTGCTGTTAGCAAGAATAATGCAAATGTTGTTGAATTTTAAAGTGCTGCCTTCTTTAAATGTTCATATATTGTACTTGTTTTTTGAAAATATTGTTTTGTAAACTATTTAATAACTCTTGAAATGTTAAGAATTATAATATGTTGCTGTTACTGCAAAACTTTTTATAAAAGCTACTTTTCTCTTTCTCTCCATATAATATCTAAGGGTACAATTAACATGCTATTTTAAGAAGTCTGAAAATGAATATGCAGTACATAAATAACAAAAGGAGTGGGATGGGCACAGTCTGTTAGCTGATGACTGTTCGCATTTGGAACAGTATGGGTACTATTGACATCCCTCTGATAAATATTTACTCCTTGTTGCTAAAATAATAGTCTCTTTTGGTTTCTTAACTCATGCACATTTACTAATACAGAGGGATGGGTGGTTAGGCATATATTTAGAGTTTAGGAGTATAGAAGTCACAACATTTATTCTTAAAATAAATACACTAACAGACAAAGTTTATAACTGCATTTTTGAGTATCAACTAATGAGAAACTTCAACAATATTAATAAAAAATGATAACCATAGACTCTTGGAATGTTAAAGGGATGGTAGATAAAAAGAAAAGAAATTTAATCATGCACCTCACATACCAAACTAAGCCTGATATAACTTTCTTGCAAGAAACTCACTTAGATGACCGACTTTGGGTTAGGGAAAGGAAAAGAAAATGGGTTAAAACAATAGTTGCTGCAAATTATAGTTCTTTGTCCAGGGGAGTGGCCATTATTGTAAATAAATCCTTCCAAGGAGAGATTACTTCCTATGAAGCTGACTCAAATGGAAGATTGGTATTATTTACTACTGAATATCATACTTTGAACAAACCATTACTCTTTCTTAATATATATAGCCCCTGCTCAAATCAACAGCTCTTCATTTATGAAATTTTTAATATATTAGCCAAATACCCAAATCATCTGTTTCTTGTAGGTGGGAACTGGAATGCTTTACTAAATCTAGATAAGGATAGATCACATAATAAAAACAGACAGTCACAATCTACCACTACAGCACTTGAAGAATTACAAAATACATTTGAACTAGTTGACCCTTATGTTAAATTTCAATATGATAAAACAATATCAAGATTCACTTTCTTTTCAGCCACTCATAAAACTTGGTACAGGATAGATGCTTTTCTAATTTCCCTTGCTTTCCTTTCTAACAAATTAAATTATGCTATATCACCTAGAACTCTTTCAGATCATTCCAAAATTAGACTTTTAATAAACTTTCAAGCCCATAAACAAAATATTTCCTATCTGATTTTTATAAGTTATTCATGGAACCTATCTCCAAAGTTTTATTAAAAGTTTTCAACTATGTAATACAATATAGTATAACAGACAAATACTTAAATAACTCCAAGACAGTGTTGATTCCTTAACCGCATTCTGACCCAACAGATCCAGCAAATTATAGACCAATAGCCCTCATAAACACTGATCTTAACATATTAGCCCATGTTATAGGAAATAGACTTAAGAATATACTCCCCTCTATTATTTCCCAACAAGAAATGAGCTTTATGACAAACAGACAAACAAGTGACAACACCCTCCATTTAGATACCATTGTAAGACTACTTAATAGTGATAAATGCCCCAGATATGCCCTTACAGTAGATGCAACCAAAGCTTTTGATAGAGTAAACTTGCACTTTCTCTTTAAAATACTGCCTTTATATGGGTTTCCTCAAGAATTCATTAAAATGATCCAGGTTCTATATCAGAAAGCTTCTACCACTATACAGGTAAACAAACTTATAACTAACCCTATACTCTTATCCAATGGTACAAGACAAGGATGTCCTCTTTCGCCATACCTATTTAATCTTTATCTACAACCCTTCCTTCTGTTTATTTCACAAAAAAAAACTTTCATCATATTCCCAGAATCCACAATAGAAATCTTATATACTCAGCCTTTGCCGATGACTTAAATATATACTTCCAACTCCCCACTACTGACCTCCCAAAAATACTTAAAGCTATTGATGAGTTCTTGGTAGTTTCAAGCTATAACTTAAATTTAAACAAGTCACACATATTTCCCCCCAATCCTGTAGGTCATAAAGAATTGTACTTTCCCATGAGTGAGATTAAAATAAACTATCAGATAAAATATCTAGGAATACTATTTACTTCGGACTTTAAAGATATTATAAACAATAACCTACTAAGTGCATGGACTAGTATTCAAAATGATATTGATAGATGGAATAACATCAATATATCTCTACTGTCAAAAGTTAGTGTTGTCAAGATGAATTTTCTACCAAGAATACTCTTTCAATTAAATGCTACTTTTTTCAAATATTCCCCAAAACTTCTTCCTTGGCATGGAAAAAGCTATATCAAGATTCTTATGGTATCCCAAATCTACCAGAATTAAATATAGAAAACTTGTACTCATCAAAGATAAGGGGGAATTGGGGTTGCCTGATGTTAAGCTTTACTATATTATAATTACTGTCTACAGACTAATACAAATAATAAACTATGACTCATATATAAATACTTTGACACCCCAGTGGACCAAAATCTGATATGAACAGTTGAAATCCCTTGGCTATAATATCAAATCCCTATCATTCTTGAATGTAAACCAGACTAGCATATACACGAAGAATCTACACCCACTAATTAAAAACATGATTCTTACAACACAGAAACAATTTAAATCATTGCAATTAGCTGAAGCTTTTGCCCTTATACAACCATTACACCTAAATCTTAATCTACTAATAAATAATAAACCCGTAAATCTAACAAACTACCCCCTGATAAAAGACTACACAATATGGGATATATACCAATGGTAAGACTCTAACACGGGCAAATGAGACTTAAACTCAAACTTCCTAAGAAATATAGTATTATCCTTAACCAACTTCACCATCTTATAAATGCTAAATTCTCACAAATACACACTGACTTACTGAACATAAATTTAGTGAAATTAATACTTGAAAATCTTGTGATTAAAGGGAAAACAATTTCTAGGACTTATAAAATTTTAATGAGTGCAAAACATAAGAATTCTTTATTATTTTCAAACTATTGGCAAACGAAAAATCAATCACTGACTGAAGAAAATAAGAAACTAGCCATTGAAAATACAATCAAATTCATTCCTTTCAAGAAGCTGTTA
Organism: Protopterus annectens; assembly: GCF_019279795.1. Taxonomy (NCBI): domain Eukaryota; kingdom Metazoa; phylum Chordata; order Ceratodontiformes; family Protopteridae; genus Protopterus; species Protopterus annectens. The sequence continues at coordinate 65,993,985 of NC_056726.1, read as the reverse complement.
TATACACAAATTATGGTAAATAACAATCTATATTATACCTTATCTAAATTAAATAAATTCAATCCTAACTTTTTAACTATATGTCCCCATTGTCCAGATCAAACAGTTGATATTTTGCATGTCATGTGGAACTGTACTAAGATACACAATTTATGGTGTTCCTTGAGAGCAAGATTAGAGAAGATGGGATATGAAAAATCAATCCTTACTTGGGAGACAGCTATATTGCACATTAACATCAATCAACTTCCAAAAATATTAAAACATGTCTTTATTATGATGTGTGCCCTTATTAAATTCTTTATTACAAAGAATTGGAATGTCATGTCACCAATTACATGGGAAAATTTTAGCAATCTTGCTATCAAATATATCTAATCTCACAAATTATTTTATACAAAAACAAAAAAACAAATGCTATTACCAAAAATATTGGGGTTACTTACTAGATATAATTCTTGACAAATAAAATTAGCCCACACATTGACATGGAAAGCTAACCTTTTAATAAGAAATGCATGTAGTATAACCAGTTTTCTTGCATCTTCCCCCTTCTCTTAGTATATGTGAATCTAGATATTTTCCCTAACCATACAATAAATGGTTGAATTTTTATCTTTACTTTCTATATAGACTATCCCCATTCCACTATACCTTATGAGACCAAATAAACATAAGAATTATCATACTCTACTTGACGATGTAGTTACTTCTAGTGTATATATATATATATATATATATATATATATATATATATATATATATATATATATATAATTTTGTCGGAACGAGATTGTTGTCTGTTTTCTTTAAATATGTATTTGTATTGTTTATTTGTGTTTTTGAGTTATTGTATTGTTGTTATTATTTGAAAAAAAAGAAAATTGAAATAAAGAGATTTTGGAAAAAAAAAGAAATTTAAACAATACTGAACTTTAATCATACCCTGACATAGGAATGTAGTCTTTCCTCTCATGGTATTAGAAACCCAAAATACTTGCAGAATCAAACCAGTTATATTAAAATTACTGATGAAGTTTACTATTTTTCCAAATGTTTAATGATCTAAAGTTCTACATAAACTGATGAACTGTAGTAGTCTCTGCAATATTTCAGATATAGACTGGTTCAGCATTTAGAATGGTAACAAACCTGCTCAGCAATGACCACTTTCACATTTGAACAGACATGATATATGAAATCAGTGGAGAGCTCCTCATTCCTGGAAGGCTACATTTGTAGATTAAAGTTTCTAGGATACATGCTAATTGCCTTTCAGTATGTCATTAAGTACACCATTCAGGCAGACATGAAGCATACCTTCCAGATTCCATGAGCTGCTACACTGAGTCTTAACAAGGCATAAGACTGTCTTTAAAAATGAGGAATAAGACACTAGGCCAAACTAAACAATGACTTGTAAATGACCATTCAGAATAGCATTAAGATGTGCAAATGCAAGTACAAATATAGTTCACTGCCAGCACTGATGATAACTATAAGGTATCCTTCAGTTACATTAAAATCTTAGAAATGAGACCCATTACTACCCTATACTTATTTCCAGTGGAATGCCCCACAACAATTTCAAAGTCATTGCTAATGTCTTGACAGACAAATGCACTAATAATTACACTCCTAGTTTGCAAACCATTTATTCCTGCTCTATTATCCATTCAATATGTCTCTATTGGCCTGGGCTATAGCTGCACTATTCAAACCCTAAGCACTAGTTTGATGTGTTATGGTTATACTTACAGCTTTTTACTAGCAAGTGCAAAGTACCACTTAGACAACACCTCATTAAATTCTTCACTTTAAATTTCTCCATGAGTTATGTTCCTGGTGTGTGGCAAATGGCCATAGAGGTACCTCTTTACAGGAATGATGCCACCACATATCCAGTAAACTATATATTTTTTCACCTATCATCTGTAAAGTTATATAGCACATAACTGCCAAGCTGATAAATAATGAAATAGGTGAACTATAAATGTTGGATCCATAGCAATTTGGAATTGTAAAACATAGGATATCCCTACCAAACCTAGTCCATTATTTCATAATGGCTACTAAAGCCATGGATTGGGGCCTGACCTTCCACACTGTCTACAATGACCACATCAAAATCTTTGACACCATCTCACATGTTGATATCATAAATTCTTCTAACTTAATATAAATCTGTATGTCATCTAATGGATCTCCAAATGGCTCTTCAATGGAACTCACTTTATTAAGACAGGAGACATTTCATCTAAAGAGAAGAATGTCATCAGTGGAGTTCCACAATGCTCTGTTCTTGCCCTCTCCTTTTTGGTATCTACTTCCTGGAAGGGAAAACAGATGTCACTAGTCTGTAGTTAACTAAGCCTGATGATGACTGCAAACTAGGTGCAATTATCAAATCTACATTAAGCATTGAGGTACTTCAGAAAGGATTGGACCAGACCAAATTTGATATGTCTGTCTTGGGCTCAACTAAAATGACAAAAAATGCAGTATAGTTATCTTTGGGAAAGACAATGCCTCCTTCCTTTACTGCATTTCTACTACTCATTGTAAAGCAGACATAAGGATTAATAACTTAATGACGTATTTTGACAGGGGTCTTTCTATAGACCACTGTGTCTTTTTACTGGTTTGGAAGTCCTTCTTTGTTGCTCTGCTGATCTATATTAATATGGGTACATTCTCCAGGTCACAAGGTGTCTTGTTTCTACTATATTCCATTCATCTTTGAATAAAATTGTCCCCTTTGGAATGTAGCTTACACAACAACTAGAACAACTAGAAAGTGAAGACCGCAAAACTTTCTAACAAAAACGATTTCTGGATCACACAAACTGAGCTATCTCAAATGATTAAATTCTTTTTCCTTTGGTCTGTCTCATATAGACTACTGTACTAAAAATTCAGTTTTTTTTATATCTTCCACCTTTTCAGAACTAGAGTCTAACCAACACTCACACCATAAACCTCAAGCTCCACTATAAGGCCAATGCTTGCCATCATAAAGAGTTACATCGCAGTCCATCCATTACTTTTAGAATAAATTCTCTTTACATAGAAAAGCTAGGTAACACACAATGTACCTGGATTTCCAGATTTGACAGTTAGATGGAAGGTTACATGTTCACATCTGGGGCATAGGGAATAATCATATTAGTAAGGGTAGCACTCTCAATACTACAGTGTTTCAGCTGTAAACATAGCATGAAGCTATGAAATGAAGACCAATAAATAGTCAAATCCTCTACATTGATAGCCTACTACCCTCAACAAGGAACATTAATAGTGTGATTGAACACAGAATTCAGTGTGTTGTCTTTTCTTTTTCTAAAGTTCATCCCTACATCTCCCATGATTGTGGTTTATGAAAGGACAGCAAGAACTATGTATACAGTGTATTAGACATCATTTACACTCTTTATGCATGCGAACCCTGAGTGACTTACCAGCCTTGTTTAAAGCACCTCTGGAGTTGTTACTGACAGTGTTGCCATAAAATTGTCCAAATCAAGTGTGAAAATCATTACTCTTTAGTAATAAATTCAGATTGGACTGCATCAAAAGCATTTGGGAAATGTTCCTCAAGCATCAGTTCCACTGCATGAGGCATAGTATTTAGCTGTGATTCTTGAATCAAAACAAAGATCTCCCAGACATATTCACTGTTAATGAGATCATGTTGGCCAAAGGAATAGTATTTACTTAAGACATAGCTTAAAAAATAGTTATGGACCTAAAGCGCTGAAAGACTAATTAACTGATTTGCCTTTGACATTATTAGAATTATGATATTCTTTTCTTTCCTAGCATAAGAAATTCAATAATTACCTCTTAGGACTTTGTTAACAATTGAGTGTAATACACGGACAACAATACATTGTCATATAACTGCACACCTTTTGAGAATGAGTCTTTAATATTCGGTTAATTTATTCTAGGACTTGTAACCCTTTGATGACCTTTAGCTTTTTTGTTTTGCATACTATGCAGTATCTATATTCATGTAGTTTAAAAAAATTCTGCACATTTATTAGTTTTAGTCTGAATTTCTAATCAAGTTACCCCACTACGTAAATATTCTGAACAAGACCAGTCCTGTAAGTTGCCAACAACTTGTTATTTTCTTATGGGCAAAGAAAACAAAACTATTTTTCACATATTGTGATAACAATATATTGGTGATTTTTGGAACTACCTATAAGTTACAGTACTTGAACACCACGGATATACTTCATGACATTTAATCAAAACTGTGGTTTTGCTGAATAAACAAGAGCACAGAATCCATTCATAAAATTTCAAGGACGTCAAAAGTGCCATATTTTGAGAGCAAAAGTGAAGGGTTCTTTTATGTCATTATGTTAAAACAAGACTTATTAAAATTCAATAGTACCAAGAACTAGCACTTCAGACAAGTTACAAAAATTATTCCTTGAAACCACTGATGTGATTCTCAGTATACTGAGACATAGAAACTGTGGGCTCAGCTATAATGTTTACATCGATCCTGCATCAGCATTCCATCTGTTAAGCAATCATATATCACCCTATCTTAACAAAGTAACAAATACAGAAAATAAACTATTTCAGCAGTTCTATCTACTTCTTCAAATTCATAGAATTCTCTTGCATATAAAGGGCTACACTGAAACCAAAAAAGCATTTTAATAAAATGATAAATTTACTTGCAAATTTTAAGCTGAAGTAAACATACTAGATTTAAGACTACAGCAATTCTTTACCCAGTAGAAAATACAAATCAGATATAAAACTTGTGCCATTAGAAAAATGTACTGTTGTATAAAGCAGGAAAAGTTAACATAACACACACACACACACACACACACACACACACACACACACACACACACACACACACACACACACACACACACACACACACAGAGGAATATATGCAGGTGTGCATGTTTGTATATAAATGAAATATATACACATGCATACACACACGTAAACATACACACAGATGGGAGTATTCAAAATGTACAAAAAACCCTACTGTTGATCTCACATTTTGATTGACAAAACAGATGGTCAACAGGTGAGCAAAATTGATGATCCCTGGGGTAGGGGAATATGCCCCTTATCTTCAGACTGTGCAATCTCTGAGCTAGTATACCTAATTAGCTTTATTTTTCCATGTGCCAGTATTATACTAGAAGCATGCAAACTGTCATATCAATATACCTTTGGTCTATTTGGATGTGATGACATTACCAATGTCAGCATTTGTGAGTTTCAAACATAGTTAGTACTCCTCTTTCTTTCTCTCTCTCTCTTTACACACACACACACACACACACACACACACACACACACACACACACACACACACACACACACACACACACACACACACACACACACACACACACACACACATATATATATATATATATATATATATATATATATATATATACCCAAACAATTCAGGGACTTCTTCAGAGTTAAACAGTAACTTTTATTGTGCTGATAACATATTTGAAAACCGCAATGAAAATCAACAATTAAATAAAAATTCAAAATAACTGTGAATAGGCTGACGGGTTTAACAACTACACTATAATATTTGTTCAACCACCATCAAAAATACATAGGAAATACATAAAAACTATTCAGTCATTAAATATTAACCATTATGAACAATGATTCTGAATGGGCTTTAAGATGGGTCCTGAGGGAGGCTGGTCCAATTCTCCCAGTCCTAAGGGTTGATGAAAATTGGATTTGATGGGAAATTGGCATTGAAATGCATACTAACAATACTGTTCTATATACATATGCATATGTATGTGTGTAGATATGGTTACATTTCATTTGATTTAAAAACAAAAAAATAGTTAATTTGATCTAAAACTCATTTGATCTAAACCTCAATTGAGTAAATTACATTTGATTGAAAACAGAGTAAGCTTTTAGAAAATAACTGTTGATCTGGCTTGAGATCAGAATAGGAACTATAATGAAAATTAGTGTTAAACATCATTAGTTCCTTTTCAAAGCCCATTGTTAAGTCACACCTCCATGTTTGGAAGTATGTGTATGTGCACCAGTAGTGATTCAGTGTGTAAGGAGTATTCTCTTTTCACAGTGATTGTGCAGCTGTGGAGTTTACTATAATTAAGCTAGAGGGATGGGGGGGGGGGGCAAGCCCATCTGCAAAAAAGGTTTTGAAAATATATTTAGTGTATGTGACATTTTCAGCAAAATGTGTTTCAATATTTTATGGTTTAGATGAGATTTGTTTGTGATGAAATGAACTATTTTTTAGATGAGGTATCTAACTATATATATATATATATATATATATATATATATATATATATGAAGAGAGAGAGATAGATATGCATACATATATGCATATCTATATACACACACACACACACACACACACACACACACATGTGTGTGTGTGTGTACATATATATATATATATATATATATATATATATATATATATATATATATATATATATATATATACACACACACACACACACACACACACATTTATATAAATATATATATATATATATATATATATATATATATATATATATATATATATATATATATATATATATAGAGAGAGAGAGAGAGAGAGAGAGAGTTCCCTAACCACAAACACATGGAGTGTTATTTTATGCTTTCCTTTTTATCATCAGCATCAAAACTCACTTCAGCCCCCTTTTTTCCCCATGTCCATCTTGTGCTTGGGGTCAGGGTGACACATCAGTACTGACCCTCACCTAAAGCCAATGGTCACACCATTGTGTGAATAGCCCTGCCATTGTAGTTCTTCTATAATACATATACACACTCATACTTATGGCCAATTTGGAGTGTCCAATTCCATTACTGCATGCCTACAGACAGAATAAATGAATGCAGTGAAGCCTTAACAACTAATTATTGCTTTAGGCAGCAAAAGTGTAACCCATGCACTTTATGTACTTCTAAAATCAGTAAAAAACTTGAGGTGCAGACGTGTGCACCTATCTCACCACCTTTCTCTTCTACTTAATATAAATATGTCAGTCTCTCTCTCTCTCTACCTATATAGAACTGGATCATGGTCAACTGAGACCCCATCTAGGGAATGGACTGGGCCCACCCAGACCAATGCCAATATCCCAATGCTTGGCTGTCTCTCCTCAGTTGACATAAAACACTGTTGAAACCTATCAGTACACATGCTGTTTTATTCTTTATTGTTACAATGATTAGAGCTTTGGATTTAATTTAAAAAGTTTATTGCAAATTTTTGCAGCAAAACAATGAAAGCCAATTGATGAGCAAAACAGAACAGTTACATTGAAAACAGACTGCATGATCAACTATAAGCTTCTCTTCTTTTGAAACTCACATTTGCTGAAAATGCTTCTGGCTGTCCATTACACTACAAGACAAATGTTGGGACTCATATTCAAATAGCAGATATTAAAGCACTAATTAGCAGCTATCAAAGGGTAAAGGAATTCAAAAGACAAATGTGCAATGCATTTGTTAACAGCTTGGGACAGCACACTGAACACAAGTGTCTCGTTTTAAGGGCAGCCCAGGAGCAATAACTGGTGAAGAGACTTGGTCAGACTTACACACTAGGCAAATGAGGGCTGAAGGAATCAAACTCTAAACTACCCAAAGCAGCACAGCATTATTCAACTGTACTACATATGAAACAAACATTGCTGCCCAGCACAGTGCATTACACATCTATGTGCCTGCAAACAAATGTGTTCAATTAAAAATGTATTCACAGTTATATTTTAACATTATAGTCATATGCATCATGCTGCTCAGCGTATTCACAGCCAAATAAGAATACTATCAACAGTCAGCAAAACAAGAAAACCAACAACTGTACTCAAAGAATATGGTCGATGTGATGATACTTCTGTTTAATAAAATCAATTCCTTCCTTTACCTCTTAACTACTTTATGATACGGGAACTATTTCACTCACACACACACATACACACACACACACACACACACACACACACACACACACACACACACACACACACACACACACACACACACGTGCACGCGCATGAGACTATCAATTACAGCCCCTTGCATGACTGCATAGATTCAGATGTTAGCTTGCAATCAAATGAATGAACAAACGTAATTAATAACCTATAAATGTATTTCAACTTATTGCTGTGAGAATCACATGGTGCAACCCACTGCACCCCCATGTCATCCCAACCTCTTAACTAAAGAATCAAAGACAAAGATGCAAAAATCAGCAACAGATTTTAAATATTTCTCTTATATACTTAGAACATTCTTAGAATAACAGGTTTTGCTTTTAGCAAGCATTTACAAAAACTTACATTCCAGTCAGTATTTATTGACTGTAATCCATAATGATTTGTGAGAAAGCCATAAATACACCTTAACTTTTCTGCCCAAGATTTCTGGAGAAAGTCAAAAATAAAAGAGGCATAAAAGTCCCAAAAGGATACATTTTAAATATTTCTTTATATCAATTTGTTAACCAAGTAAGTCCACGAGTTGAAGTGTTCCTTTTCACACATGACTCAGGAACATTGTATGAGTGACTTGCTCAAAGTCACAGAGTAAGCAAATGGAAGTGCAGGGATCCAGTCTCTGCACTTTTGGTTACAGGAAGCAGTATGTTAACAACTCGGAGCCTTAGGTCCACAAAACTTTAACACATTCAAAATGTTAACAGAACAATAAGCATGGCCATGCATTTTTTCTGAACAATGAGAACTTTGCAACTCTAATGACTGGAATTATTTGCAAACCAAAGAAATTAAGCATGGGATAACAGCTAGTGTAAAGGATTGGGTCTCCAATCTCTTAAATGAGCTGCCTTCTGAAGACAGATGTACATGGTTTGACTCTTTCTGCCTCCAGTTGCCTACTGTGACTCTTAATAAGTCATTTAACCAAACAGTGCCCATGGGTTGTAGACTCTAGTTAACAAACATACAGTTTTTTTAAATGATAATTATGAAAAGATGATTGGCAACATTAATTCTTGTTCACTTACCAGTATGGAGGGTATGTTCAAGTCTTAGGTAACTGCACACCCCCTAACACAAACATGCACACACACACACACACACACACACACACACACACACACACACACACACACTCACTCTCTCCCTCTCCCCACCCCTCTCAAATTGCAAAACTGTCAATTCCATTAAAAATGATGATCCGGTTTGTTAAATGTTGAGCAAACCCATGCAAATTCTGTCCCAGCAATTCCACTTAGTAAATCTATGCTTTAACTGCCAGGAAGTCTCATTCTCTTTGGCTCTGCTTTTGAGACAATGAGAAAGAGAGACTTCTTAAAGCTAGAGCAGCCAGGCAGTAATTGTGCACAGGATGGCCAAGCAGTAATGTGCGTGAGAGTGAGGACAGTTTGTTTTCTTTTCTTTCTTCTTTTTAGCATTTATGAACCTCTCAGCTTGCACCAGACCTTAGGCAGCTGCCTAGGTCACCTTGCATTGAATCTGGTCATGTATGTGGATGTGTGTGTGTGTGTGTGTGTGTGTGTGTGTGTGTGTGTGTGTGTGTGTGTGTGTGTGTGTGTGTGTGTGTGTGTGTGTGTGTGTGTGTGTGTGTGTGTGTGAGTTGTCATGGCAGACCTGTACGTCTTACCACTGCCCCACTGCTTCCATATACTTGTCTGCTGTTTTGCTGTGATCATTTCTACTCTCTGCTATACTGGCAGCAGCAACATATATGTTACCATTGCCTACTATCTTGCAGCATTATGCTAAGGGACAATGGAGCTGTGCACTTCCAGTGCCACTCACATCCAACACAGCACATGGCCACAACATGTCTTACATACAGGAGGCAATGCCTTCCCTGTGGCATGTCTTACAGTCTCTGCACATAGACCACAAAGTGGGCTTCTCCTCGGTTGGACAGTAAGCTGTCATACGCATCTGTTTCATTAACTGGGAGGATGAGCACCTGCATCTGGACACTAACCTGTCTTGCCCATATGCTTTGTTTTATGTCAGACTGAGATCTCCCTCAGCTGTGCAGTAACCTGTCAAGCTCTTGTGCTATATTACCTTACCCAGTTACTGTTAACTATCTGTCCATGTTGCTGCCATGTGCCATAAGTGCTCTTTACACTGCTGAGGTACATTGCTACTTGCTGCATCTTCTTTCACTATGTTTGTATCACAGTATTTGTCTATAATGAAGCAATAATAATACTCACAATACTAATGAAAACTCCTGTGTAGTCTATGTTTTAAAGTGCCCATGTGGGAATACTGTATGAACAACCTACTAGGACTAAATATTTTGGAACAACTGAGAAATATTAAAAATGCTAAAACAAGTCTAGTTGCTAAGCATTTTTGTATGAATGTAATAGTTATTTTGAACAATTTAGACTTTTTATAATGTATGAATATAAGAATAATGATTTGTTTTTGAATACATGTAATAATTTACCACAGAACGAAGCAACTGTTATTTTTACTTAAATATTTTGCATCCTAGTAGCATGAATAATGATTTGAACAGTAACTATTTATTATGAATTTTAATGAATGAATTTACTGGATAGTATCTATCTTTCCTCCCTTCATTTTCTATTGGTAGCTAGTAGCACGGGTATAGAACAAAATGAGTGTTTGTAGTTATTCTGATTTAAGCAAGACAGCAGATTGCTGAAGTGCTAGTTCTTTTAATGCTATGGAATAGGAATTCAGTGGAGAAGACATAATCCTGTGATTTAGACATACTGAAAGAAGGTGCAAGAGATTATAGTTTTCTTATTGTTCAAAAATGCATGTTGATGCAAAACATGTTCTTTTTTTAAGTGAATTAAAGCAATATTTAAAAACTGTCTCTGATTTTTGCCCTTTGTTCATCCCCCGTTATTCTTGGCTTCATCCAGAATTATTGGACTATGAATTTGAGAGGTATGTTTTTGTCCCTGACAACCTGGGGAGCAATATATTTAGATTTATATCAATATCTATCTATCAATCTATCCATAGATACATATCTCTGTCTCGCTCTCTCTATATATGTCTATATAGATGTACAGATATAGATATATAGATGTAGAAAGAGAGAAATATCTATTATAGAGACTATCATCTTCAATAAACTAATATTAATACTGCAGTCCCACCCATTCCTTCCAACTGTTAAAATATCCCTGATTTTGCCTCATATTTTTGTTGAGCCCTCATACCTAATTTTTTTAATTTCTGGTAAATCATTGAGGGTTGTAGTGGATCAGTAATGCCAGACATTAGAGTTTCTTACTTCCTATTATACAGTATTGTTCTTTTCACATATTAAATGAATTAGAGTAATATTTTAAAATTGCTCCTTCCTTTGGCCCTTTGTTTCCCTATGATTTTTGAGGGTAAAAAAAAGAAAAAGAAAAAGGTCTTTATATAGTCTTTTTATTAAAAGCATAAAAACAAGAGCCTTTTTACATTGAAAATGCATCAATAACCTTGCTACAAATAATCATCTTGCTACAGTTATACAAGCACCACACATTGAGTACCTCAGTACTTCAGATGTGGCCACAAATGCATCAGCATTCAGGAATGAGGGAATGCTGGTACTGCACTCCCCTTCCATCAAGGCCTGCTGATCATGTTCTCCTGACAATGTGGGTCCAGGGAAGCAACCAACTTCCCTCTGTCCTATTTATGGCTCTGGTGTTCACACTTATGTGATGAAAAAAAACTGTCAATAGAAATTTAGTTAATAGTTTTGAGTACCCTCTGCTGTATAATCTACTATGAATATAAGTAACAAGTGCATTAAATACAGTATTTTGAGTAGAGAGTCTGGAACTCACTGTTAGACAAGGAACATATAAGATTATTGGGTTGTTCACTTGTGGCTAATAGAAAAGTGTTAGCAACCTCTTACAGAATCTACTATATAAAGCATTGTTTTCGGTATATAAACACACACCGAAGTATTCAATCTTAGTAAAGCTACTTGCATAGAGAAAAGTACCAACATTATTTGTGGTCAATCCTTTAGAAACCTGTACAGGTCCTTTGTCACTAAATAGTGAAACACACAACACACACACACACACACACATATATATATATATAATTTATAGAATAAAACTGCATTAGACATCTGCTGCTCAGATTTTCTTTGCATGCTAGCAGACTTTAAATACTATCCTCAGAACGGTGAGAATCTAAGTGTGATTAGAGGGAAATCTATAATAGATGAAACGCTGCAGCTAAGAGTATTTGCCCTTTTACTTGGGTAAAGTGATTTCAGATTTAGTATATCTATGTCTATATCTACGAATGTGTACTATGAAGTTGGGGTTGCCGTAACGATTAAAGTTTATAATTCACCGATACAAAGTACAGGATTTGATTCTCATCCACGGTTATTAGCTAGGCTTGTATTAGTCTGCAGGCTGATAGCCTAGTATTTGCCTATGGACCTATATAGATAGATACGTGTTATACTGAAAACTTGCCTACCTCAAAAAATGCTTTTTGGTGTAATTGTGACTTTTGATCGTTACTATTATGTTCCAAGAGTCACATTTACATTATTTTCATTCTGGAGTCCAGAGTTCACATTGAAGAGCCTTGAAAGTCTGATATGGTGACTTGTTGCTTTGTCTACCCCATAAAAACATTAACTTAACTGCAAGCAAATTTATTCCCATTGCTGTACATCTTTTTTTATAAATAACACTGATGACTGAAATAAAAAGTTGTTTTTGAAGCAATATTCTTTCTCTTTAACAAGAAAAGCGGTATTTTGGTCCCTGCTGACAAAACAATGAAACAGTTGCCTCCAAACCAACATTTTATAGCTGTATATAATTACTGTACATCAGCAGCTAAATATATATATATATATATATATACATATATATATATATATATATATATATATATATATACATATATATATATATATATATATATATATATATATATATATATATATATCTTTAGACACACACACACATACATATATATATATATATATATATATATATATATACACACGAAAAATACCACATATCCACCATGCCAAGGAAATAAGTAATGATTTATTAGTCCAAAGTAAAACAATGTAAAACAGATAAGCACTTTTGGGTGTAACATCCTTCTTCAGATCTATGTAATAAATATATACCTTAGTTTATATACAAAACACTAACCAATGAAAATTGTGCATTTTCATGCCTTAAAATTCCATAAATATTCATTAAAATGGTCTATAGCCAATCTACAGTCAGTTTTCAATGTTCCTGCCAATGATCAAAGCCTGTTAGGTAAGTAGACCGATCATCAACTACCTTTTTGGCCATTTGGCCAATCACATCAAACATCTATACCAACTTTAGTCATCAATTTACATGCGTTCCATAAAATCTGTTCTATATACTTAATCATTCACTACTTATTATATAGGCACTGTTTTTTGTTTCATTATGGCACATTTTACTCAGGGCGAGATGTTATCCACACATTACTTATAAATACATAAATGCTATCTATTGGACCAAGCAACCTATCGCAATTGTATCTATTTCTTTAGGTCCAATCATGAACATCAAATATTTCGTTTACCATTAGATAAACCTGGTGTAAATGGATTTTTGATTGGTATTGGTAATACCAATGGAAATTCCTTATAGCACAGTTCGTGCCTATAGAAAGGGCTGTAGATCATCACTTATTTTCATTACAAGATTATTTTTTATATTAAATATATCAATATAATAAGATGTACCAGTGTTTTTATGTGAACTAAGTTAAAAAATGCATACATACTAATAACTAATTATATCTTTTTGTGCCATATTCCTATAAAAGGCTTACTATGTTTATTATGCTTGGAGGGGTATATAGTGACCTAGTTAAACACAGTTACCTTATTAGTGTCCATTTAGTTAAACACTCAGTTAGTATTTTTGAATAATATAAACTAAACATAAAATGTTTCTGGCTGAAGTATGATTCTCAAACAATCTGGAAATATATCGCTGATTGATAACTATATTTCTTAGCATTTTAACCTTTCACAGTTCTGCATTGTCTTAATTTTGCCTGACTGAATTTTTTTTTGCCTGACTGAATTATTTTATATATTTTCTGGCATCATTTTATGTTTCTCATCTGTCCTGAAATTGTTTGTTGTTATAGTTGGTGGCTTTGCAGTTCCCCACCTCTACTGTAAATTTGATCTGGGACACCCCTCCCAGTCTGGTTTCACTCTACTTACTACAGAGAGAACATTTGAGAAGGCCAACCCACTTAGGTTCTTAACCTTGATTTTTTCTTTTGCTCCTCCTTCCCTTCTCCTTGCACTTTACATAAAAAAAATAAAAATAATTGCACTCTATTTTGCTTTTGCCTGTTCTTAAAAGTACTTAATTGTATTTATTCTGCTACGTTTATTACTGCTTGTTAGTAGCCTGACTAAATTGTAACTGTTATTTTAAGCCTTTTGGTTTAAGCACTTGGTCTTCAGACTAGTTGTTTTACATTAAGAAGGTTTGTGGTCTGCACTGTTGTGGCAGGACAGGTAGCTTACATCCTGCTAACTTGGGAATTGCTGATTGAAGGCTCAGTGTCTGTTATTCTAAAAGTGTATTAGTTCTGCTTTAAGCAGTTGGGCTTCAGACCAGTTGTTTTACATTAAGAGGGTTTGTGGTCTGCACTGTTGTGGCAGGACAGGTAGCTTACATCATTCTATGTTGGGAATTGCTGTTTGAAGGCTCAGTGTCTGTTATTCTAAAAGTGTATTAGTTCAGGTTTAACTCATTCACTCCAATGGAGCTCAGGAAGTTTGCTCTGTAACTTCCAATGGGTGGAGCCTAAGCCTTTTCACAGAATCAAATTATGTCCTCAAATTTCAAACAAATACTCATATCTCTGGAACCATAAGTATTATTAAAGAAGTATAAATGACAAACTATTCAGCACAAACTATTTTTACAGTGGTAGTATTCTTTAGGTTTTAGGTCTTAAACTGAATTTTATAAGTCACAGTAAACATAGTAAGTATTATTACATTTGTAATATTTTGTAAAAAATTTACAATAGTTCAGCAATCACTCAAGTTACACACAAACAGTCAGCAGCATTTTATTAATTTAGCTGAGACCTTTAATGTGAGGCTAAGGAGTTCTGTCTGTGTTACCTGCTTGTTGAGATATTTAGAAAAATGTGAAAATTGTATCTATATAAATTAGTGTCATAAAAACAACAGTTACTATATATTTACCTGCACTATACGGAGGTAAAATATTAATGCAGTTAAGTTGGCTATTGTGTAAGTTTTAAGATGAAATCTTTTAAAATCTTGTACATAGCATGGTTTTTGAATTATTGATGCAAATATGAACAAGCAATATTTGACGCCTAGAGGCATCAGTAGGAGTTAACTGCAGATGCACCTGGAGGCGGCAATCAGATGCAATGAGTTAAGCACTTGGGCTTTACCCAGTTATTGTACATTAAGAAGGTTTGTGGGCTGCACTCTTGTGGGAGGAGAAGCTAGATTCTGCCCTTCTGAGCTGAAAATTTCTGGTTAAAGGAATATTGTGCCTGCTTATTTGAACTGTTTCTTTCTGGCATTGGTGCGCCTTGTTTGCTGCAGCATAGACTAGATTCGGGCATGCTGAATCTAGCTTTGTTTTTATAACTTGAGCACTAATCCAGGCCATCTTTTTTGGAGAAGGTTCCCCTGACCCTACTGACAGGAGTGTGCAGTTAGACCTTGTCTGATTGAAGACTTCTGGAACAGGGCTCAGTTCTGAGCTTTTTTACTGGTTAATTGGGTAATTTGTTTAAACCAGTTTGCTTGTTTTCCATTGTTATATAAAAAAATTGCACTTTATTCATCTGCTTTTACTGTATTTGTGTTTCTTCCTACTTTATTGCATTTATTCTACTGCATTTATTACAGCTTGTTAGTAGCCTGATTAAATTGCAACTGTTATTCTAAGCCTTTGGTTGATGCACTTGGGCTTCAGACCAGTTGTTTTACATTAAGAAGGTTTGTGGTCTGCACTGTTGTGGCAAGACAGGTAGCTTACATCCTTCTAAGTTGGGAGTTGCTGATTGAAGGCTTAGTGTCTGTTATTCTAAAAGTGTATTAGTTTTGGTTTAAGCACTTGGGCTTCGGGCCAGCTATTTTACATTAAGAAGGTGTGGTCTGAACTCTAGTGGAAGGAAAGGGTAGATTCTACCCTTCTGAGCTGGGAGTTTCTGGTTAAAGGCTTATTATGCCTGCTTATTTGAACTGTTTCTTTCTGAAACTGGTATGCCTTGTTTGCTGTAGCATAGACTAAATTCAGACTTGCTGAATCTAGCTTTGTTTGTATAACCTGAACACTAATCCAGACCATCTTTTTTTGGAGAAGGTTCCCCTGCACCCTAGTAGCAGGAGTGTGCAGTTAGAACTTGGTCTGATCGAAGACTGCTGGAACGGGGTTCAGTTTTTAGCTTTTTATTGGTTAATTAGTTAATTTGTTTAAATCAGTTTGCTCATTTGCTACTGCTATATATAAAAATACACTTTATGCATTGCCACTTAGCTAGTGTTAAACTATTCCTGACACCATAACGTCTGCTCTTCAAATTGTCCATTAGAAATTGCCAGTTTTTTTAGTTTTAGCAAACAAATCTGTTTCTTTGAGCTCAGCACTTGTTCAGAACTGGTTGTAAGCACTAAGTAAGCTACAAATTACTACAGCACTCAACTTTCCTTACTTGTCTAGAGGAAAACAGTTTTTAGAACTTAATAAATAAAAACCTATCCAGGCATGTCTAAGGGTCAGCTCCCGGTGTTTTCTCCTTTATACCTGGTGAATCTGGGCATCTTGAGGGAATGCAGCAATTGCCTCATATAAAGACAACCCTCTCCTCCTACCACCCAACACTACAACCTTTGAGAGATGCAGATATATAGCTAAACTGGAAGCAAAGCTCTCTTCACCCTAGACTGGACAAGACAGTCAAGAGGTGCAACACCCGCACCATACCAAACTTATCACATAGTCCCCTCAAAACCTACACCACCAAAACACACACATATAACCACAAAACACACACCTACATTTGCGGACACTCTCAATAAAAATCTGCTCAAGCAACAGAGACCTTCAAAGAAGAGCGCAAGCAGCCTCCAACCCCAACACAACCCAAATGACTCATAGCCCACAAACTCGATGTGCCTCTCAACCACAGCGCATAAGGCATAACAACGTACCCAACACTCTAGTCATAGGTGACTCTATAGTCAGGCACACGGATGTTCCACTCACCAGGATAAATAAGGAGAAAGTTACTGTCAACTGCCTGTCAGGTGCCAGGATCCGCCACATAACGCACGCACTCAGGTCACTCCACAAGTACAAATATGACTCTGTCATTGTCCATGTTTGTGTAAATGACCTGAGATGTACCTCCCTGGACTACATGAAAAGAGACATGGAGGAGCACTCCAATCTTGTAACCCAGGCAGGTATGACCCTAGCCCTGAGTAGCATCCTGCCATCACCCAGAATGATACGACAGTACAAGGACAAAATGATTGACTTCAACAATTGGCTAAGCTTCTGGTGTCATTCTAAGGGGATCCAGTATCTGTCTGCCTGGAATGACATGATCGACAGACCACAATGCTTTGCCAGAGATGGTCTGCACCTGTCGCCCTTGGGATTCTCAATACTGGCTAAGGCTCTTGCCACCCCTATAGTGCCTTTTTTAGGCAAGGTTGAAATGACAAATTCACCACCGTAACAGGTACAAGCAAGCAACATTTGAGGGTAATGCTACTCAATGCTAGAAGTTTAAACCTCAAAATGCATTCACTCGAGGCACTCCTTAAAATTGAGAACATCGACATCTGTGCAGTGACAGAGACATGGTTCAAGGCTCCAGAGAGAACCCCTGCATTACCAGGCTATAATTCATACCACACCTTTCAGCCATCTAACCTGGACTGAAACATTAAAAGCATAGGTGTGTCCATATTCAACAAGGATATCCACACCTCCAGGCTAGTTGCTCAGCATAATGCATCCAGGATTATCCAAGTGCAACTAACTCTGGGCAAGACCACAATCCAAATTGTAACTTGCTACACATCCCCCACCATGCCCCAGGATTCTCACTCCTCATTTCTTGATACACAGGAAAATATTAGGGTACAACCCAATACCCTAATAATGGGTGATTTCTACTACCCCACAATTAACTGGGAAAACTACTCATGTACCAACTCTTTTGCTCAACGTTTTCTAGAATTCATAAATTCCAGTGCCTTGGATCATCTTATCCACACCCCCACCAGGGGCAGCAGTATCCTAGACCTGGTCATTACCAACATGGGTGACTGGTGTTCCACACCAGAGGTCAATTCCTTGTTGGTCAGATCCGACCACAAGCTAATCACCCAAGACATCCACATCCCACCCCCACCCCCCATTAGGGAAATCACCGTAAAAAAATTCTCCAAAGCCAACTTCACACTTTTTAACACAAAAGTGGCAAACTTCATGACACTCATGCAAATGGACAATAGAGGTATGACTGCTGAATCCTACACAAATGCACGTTATAAGCACTTACAAGAGTGCATGGATTGTGGTATGGCTAACAGAACCAAGATGCTATCCTCCAAAAAAAGGAAGCCAATCTGGTGGCCCCCTGCCATAAACAAACTCTACAACAGAAGAAACAAACTGTTGCAAAAAAGAGTAAAATCCCATGATTGGAGGAACTCCCTGGTCACCCTCAGTAAGAAGCTGAGATCCTTCATTAAATCCTCCAAAGCTAGTTACATAAACAAAATCACCACTGATTCTAAAGACAACCAAAAAGCATTCTGTAGCTATGTCAAGAATCTCAATGGCAACACTCAGATCACCTCTGAGTTACAGCACAATGGCACAGAACTAACTGATATTGCCAACACCCTGGCAGATAGGTTCAGTGCTAACTTTACCCCCCCTTCACCCTAAAGGGACCATCTCTATATTGGAAAAATGCAAAGTTCCTGTTGTCATGGCTGCACAGGTAAAAACCACACTCTCCAATGCCAAGAAAACAGCATCCATGGGACCTAACAACATCCCAGGCTGCATTCTACATGAACTACAGAATGAATTGGCACCCCACCTAAACACCGTGTTCAATCATAGCCCCAACTCAGGCTTTGTGCCCACTGAATGGCGCACAGCAACGGTTATCCCACTCCACAAAGAGGGAGCCACGACAGACCCCAGGAACTACTGCCCCATTAGCCTAATGAGCCTGGTCTGCAAGGCCATGGAAAGTATCATGGAACTTATAAACAAAGATATTGGTAATCTCCAAACTCTGGACGCCACCCAGTTCTGGTTTGTAAAAGGCAGATCATGTCTCCTAAACCTGATAGACTTCTTTGAAGCAGTCACCAAAGCTGTATATGAAGGTAAGGTGGTTCACACAGCCTATCTAGATCTCGCCAATGCTTTTGACACCATCCCCCACTCTGGAATTATAGATAAACTCACTAAACTAGGTATAAATCCCTATGTCACAAGATGGGTTGCCAACTGACTCACTGACAGAACCCACACTGTGAAAGTAGTGGACTCCAAATCCAGCTTCAGACCAGTGAAAAGTGGAATACCGCATGGTTCAGTCCTGGGTCCTCTCCTGTTTGGTATCTACTTTTCTGAAGTACATGCTAACACAGAAGGTCTTTGGCTAGCAAAGTTCACAGATGACTGCAAACTAGGAGCCATTATCAAAACTCTTAACGACGTGGACATCCTACAAAAGGGTCTCACTGAGACAGATGCATGTTGTAAAAGCCATGGCCTCAAGCTCAATGCCAAAAAGTGCATTGTCATCCCCTTTGGTAAAAACTCTGTACCTATGAGCTATCACATAGGTGGTAGTCTACTTAACACTGAAAGTGTGATAAGAGACCTTGGGACACAGGTGGACAGTAGTCTTTCCTTTGATAATCACATTGCCACAGTAGTCAGGAAATCCTTTTACGTGGCACACCTCATCACAAAAGGTTTCTCATCCCGGAATAAAGATGTCATTGTTCCCCTCTACTTGTCACTAATTAGACCCATTACAGAGTACAATGCCCCTTTTAGTATGTACCTCACAAGACATCAAGAACAACTGGAAAGGCCGCAGAAATGCCTTACAAAGAGGATTACCAGCCTCAAATGATGCCCTACGCAGACCGTCTCAAAAAACTCCAGCTTTACTCCGTCGCATATCACCTACTCAGAGGCGATCTCTGCCTAACATACAAAGCTATGTCAAACCCAGAGCTGTTGGACATGCTCCACTTAAAGAAATCCCAATCCCTCCAAGCTACATGCTCTAGGGACCTAAACCTTATCACCACAATAAACAGAACATGCTGGAGTGATAGATTCCTGTCCCGGAGACTTCCCATACTCTGGAACAAACTACCTATCTATATCAAACAAAGCTCCTCATTAGCTCTCTTCAAGAAAAATCTTGATGATTGGATGGGAAATGGGAAATCCACCCTGGGGATCACCTTTGTGGCTCTGCTTGACAGGGGAACAGGAAAATAATTTTCTTGGGTGGCGAAAGCCAGGGTACCTTTTTTGGCCAGGTTTATATAGGCCCTAGGGCCAATAGCCTAGTACCTACCTATGAACTTATGAACCTATAATAACTTAAAGAGCAAATCACTTATCACTTTTCTACTGTCATTGGTATGCCTACAACCAATAAGAATTGAGTATTACCATTATAGGCCTATGAAATGGTGAATGATTACCTCTATCACTAATTTCTAGCAAGTCCAAATAGATGTTAAAAATATTAAAAATTGTGAGTAAATAATGTAAAATGCTATCTGAGCCACAAACACGCAGTACCCATTATGTGCCACCAGGTCACATAGCTATCTATCTGAATGCATTCAATATTAGATCCAAATCAAATAAGTTATAGATAGATACCTAGATAGATAGATATATAGATAGACAGATAGACAGATAGATAGATAGATAGATAGATAGATAGATAGATAGATAGATAGATACACACACACACACACACACACACACACACACACACACACACACACACACATATACACATATATTTCTCCTTCCATTTAAAATTCTGTAATAACTGCAACATGTATCTGCTCTCTCATAAGTACTACGCTGAGACTAGGGCTCTAAAAAATGAGCAAAGCCCAAACTTTTCCAAAAGGCCCTCGACCTGGATACTGCCAAACTCCCAGGAGGATTTTCAAAGTTTTTATGTATCTCTTAGAGAAAATTAAAAAATGGGACCTGTGGGTTAGACAAGAGAATCACCATGCAAGTGTGTGGACTACTCAATGGAAGGTCATGTGACACTAGCCCACTAGCATGTGTGTAGGGTGCTCACACACATGCATCAAATCACTGCAACTATGCAACATGGATACCAGCTGAGTGCCCATACAAGGACTACACATGAAATGTGCTAACACGCACACACACACACACACACACACACACACACACACACACACACACACACATGCTTGTGCACACGCATGCATGTACATAAAAAAGTAATGAGCCCAGCATATCCATGCAAATCAAATGCAGTTACAGAGTTACAGTAAGGTCTACTGTACTAAAACAAGAAGTATATAATCATACTTACGATAGCGTTCAGCTGTCTCTCCCTAATCTCTTCATGCCATTTACAGCAAAGGTCAGGATGTTGCCTGTGAAAGTCACTATACTGGTGATCGTACTGCTCACCAGAATGGGTAATACCTTTGGCATTACTCACTGATCTAGAAAGTGAGTGCCAGGCATTAATTTTTTACTCAGCATTTTCACATGAGCCAAATGCAGGCATTACTGGTGGTGTATATTCAGCACATGAAGGAAAATCTTAATTTCCCTACTGGCCACATAGGTTTCCTTCCACATTTGGCCCTTGCAGCAGCCAAACCTACTTGCCAGATTGAAACAAGCAGTGGAAAGGACAGCTGAGCCGCTGTGATGCATGTCACAGAAACATGATGTTCATTTATAACAGCATGGTATCATAAGGCAGTCTGGCAAGGCACAGTAATGTGACCAAAGTACACATGCATGGATGGAGGGGTATCACTTGCATGGCCTTCATATGTGGTTACATGGCTGTATCCACTAACGCACAATTAAATTCCATGGTAGCATACTTCTACCTCAATACCACATGGGGCAATTTGTCTTTCTGTATTAGTCATTTGACTAGTTTTGTAAAGCTACACAGCCATGGGAGTATAAAGAACTTCTTCATGCATGGAATGATTATACAGTTGACTACCAGACATGTGGAACAGCAAGCAAAGGACTGCAGAAGAATGCAGAGCTGACACTGCACGGCATTATATGTAAGATTCAGTAACAGTAGAGCAAGATCACTTCATTAGCATAACAGTGGCACTGCAAGGCTAGTGTTAACTCAGTAAAAGTCATTATCTCCATTGAGGTGCTGATTGTGCTATAGATAGCCTACATTATACAGAACAGTGATTTGTACAGAATTACAAAGACTAACAAACTACAGACACATAAACACATCCCCACTCCCACAAACACACACACGCACACATACACACACACACACACACACACACACACACACACACACACACACACACACACACATACAAAAAAAAACTGACTACAGTAGCTGTGGCAAGGGGGCAAAGAGCATCAGCAAGAGGGTACATGGAAAAGTTATCAGTACTGCATGGGAAGATTTCCAACAGCAACCTGCACATACAGGACATGCCAGTGCTGTGGAAGGATGGGAAGACAGAGCAGAAGGCACAGGTCCTGCCTGTCCCCAGCTTAATTGAGGAACTCTATAATGCCAAACATTGCTGGCCTAACCATGTTGGGTGGCAACACAGAGCATGAGGGTGTGTTTGAAGGAAAGCACTCTGCTACAGAGGTCCAGCTGATATACACAGCAAGGGGGGGGGCACCGCCATTACATGGGTCAGGCTGTAGACCTGTGCGTGTGGGACACATTTTGGTGTTACTTGGGGGCCACAAGCCTGTAGATGCACATCACAGCTGGATATTACATCACAGCCTAGGTCTACACCTTCAGCATAAGTTTACCCTAGAGATATGTCCTGAGAGAATGCTGTATACCTGCCATGCCACATGTGGCAGTCATGGCTGCAGCATGGTTGATGGATAATTAGAAGTGATGGTGACACGTTTGCAAATAGGCACTGATCATAGCTAAATATTCTAATAGTATCCAAGCACTGACAACTGGTGAAGTTCATTCCACTATGGGCAGTGGTACTGTTATAAGCTATATGCTGCCATGCTACATGCATTTTGAAGACCAGCAAAGTTGAAAAGGCCTTTAGGGGAGAAGGTATTGGCAGAAATTAATATCAGATGTGAATGCCACTGACAGGTACAAAAGAAAAGTAACACAGGTCTGCTGTAAGGTCATGGATATAATCCACCATACCTGTACAAAAGGCCATTGCAAGGGAGACAATAAGCATAGATGGTGGACTGCCATTACAGACCAGCTTCACAGAATCTTGGTGCCTCTTTCTGTGGACAGAGGTAAGACATAAATACGAGGAGAAGGTTGTGGTGTGGGAGCTAGACTGATGATGTCACTGCATGTGTCTGTCTGGGATGCCTCAGGTTGGTATTCCCACATGCCATTAACCATTGTATGGTTATACAACAATGTTGTGGGCTTGCCAGTGGTAAACCTCACCATATCTCTTCTGCATGTATGTCAGGGATGCTGCCACCATGTACTGAGCCTCAGGGAATATATGTGTTCATTCTGTTTGCAATGTGTTAAACACATTTCTGTTGTAGCAAAGGGTGTGAAAGAGTAAAATATGTTCATTTATACATATGGGGATTTTCCTCTCTGCCTTCACAGTTGCTACATGTGTGGGGGTCAGGTACACAGGGATAGGACATGCCTAATGTCAGTGCAGAAACCATAACTGACAATACAATCAGCCAGCACAGTGCCAGTATTAACAATGTTTGAGTGGAGGACAGATTGCCACCTATATCTACCAACACAACAGCTGTGATTTTGGACAATATCCATGCCTCACCACTGTCTTTGTAGGGACAACCATCCATGTCAGTATATAGTAAATGACTCACCTACATGAGTGAAATCAGTGGGCAAAGTCAACACTGCAGAGCATACACAAAGCAAAAGGTTAAGACATGTCTCTGGATATCAATGACACACTGGGCTTCAATCAGCAGATATACAGGCCAGTGATCCAGGTACAGCAGGTGCCATTCATGCCATGTTGGTATGTGGCATACATAATGACATATGTTATGGTCTGCAATGTCTGCATAGTGAAATGGTTTATGTAGACCAGGAGTGTCCGTTAGTGTAGAGGGTGTTGCTCTCGGCCACTTTGTAGCCATTACAATCACTGTGGGAGTATGGTGGCACATCCTGTGATGGCCACAACATACAAAACCTATGTGATTCATGAACTCATAGCATGTCAGCACACCTGTCACATAACCTTCCTGGGCCTGTGATGGCTATCAGTTGTCTGGGTCCACTGTGGGTACAAGGTAAGCTAATCATGGTCACAGAATTCCACACAGCCACCTACACCTACTGGTGATGAGCCTGCAGTGGCATGATGGGGCCGGCCTTGTGGACATGGCCTCCATGGTGGTACTGTACTTTACATGGTGAGGCAGACCCAGTCCCACAAACCTTGCCACCAGGTGTTAATGAAGGTACCATTCCATGACAGGGACATCCACGTGACCATTCACAGTCAACATTCTTCCCATCTATGGACCCAAAGACCTGTCAACATATTGCCATAATGTTCTACCATCTGCTGCACTTCTGTCCCCCTGAATTAGTAATGTATAGTCATCTGCATCATCTAATGATCTGTTCTCCTCTAAAAGCTCCACACAATCACTTCACAATATATCCAAATCACCCAAACACCCAGGACTGTACCTGAATAACACTTTCTCCACAGTCCTTCATTCCTTCCACAAATAAAGACCTTGTCAGTCCCTTGTCACTGTTGTCCAACCAAAATTTGGAAATAATGACAATTGTGCTCTTCCCACCTATTTTTGTTATGTGGAATAGGTAACATCTGATACACAGTAAGGCTAGTCAGTGTACTGTGCTGCATAGCTTGGGTGCAGAAATGCATCAGTTTTATTCCATGTTGTCTCTACTTGATACCACAGCTATGAACTAGATGTTGCCTCTTTGTCAGTGCCACAGTGTACTGCACCTGCCACATTGTATGTGATCTCTCTATAGTCAGTTCCTCTAATGAATCCTTAACCCATACCTCCTCCATTGCTGGGACCAGACTGTCTTGGCATACTGATCATGAACCCATGCTATAGCAGTTTGCCTACAACAAGGCTGTGAGGCATAGTACAGAATACAAATATCTCCATGCAAAATTGGATAGCGTACTGCATTGCATCGCCAGAGGTAGCGAGACAGCAGAAGTAGGTTTTAACTATCCAAACACAGCATTCGATGTTTCAAGTGCTGTATGACATCTCAGCCATACATTGAGGATTGAATATAAATGTCATGAGCCATGGCTCCAGGGACATATCCAGTATCACCTCTGACATACTTCAGTGGATACCTTTATGAGTGGACTATGCTCTACATACTTGTTTGCTTGTTTGTGCAGCCTGGTGGTGGTTATAAGTGCACATACCAATTAGAGATTTCTGAGGAAAATCACATTATACAGCACCTAGCAGTTGATGGAGTTGAAGCACTTCTGATTGACTTACTGGATGGCATGGGCACAAGGCAAGGTCTTGATGGCACACTGAGTACAGTAAATGCCCTGAAGACCTTGGAAAACTGGCTATTTCACAAAATGCCCACATAGCGTTTTTCTCTTCTCTGAGACTTATGGGAACCACATATGCTGCTCCACATGCTGCAGCATTACATTAAGGAACTGTTGGAGTATTTATGAGGTAGGTGCCTGTGTGAAACACTTACTGTATCCCCTGATGGCTTCAGGAATATATATATATATATATATATATATATATATATATATATATATATATATATATATATATATATATATATATAGACATATATATATATATATATATATATATATATATATATGAACACATATATCTGTGTGTGTGTGTGTGTGTGTGTGTGTGTGTGTGTGTGTGTGTGTGTGTGTGTGTGTGTGTGTGAGAATATATATTTCACCAAAGGACAGAGAATTCTGTAATAAGATTGTGAATAAGACATCTGAGACTTACACAATGATTAGGGGAGTAAAGCAGGGCTCTGGGTGGGGGCAGCCTTTGTTTAACATCTTCATGGCTACAAGACCAATAATTAATCTAGCCTGAATAGAAAAGTTCACAGATTATGCCAAGGTGGCACCTTTGTCACCTTGACAATTGACATGCAATAATTATTCCAGTCTTTGAACAAAGCAAATATTAATTTAAACAGCAAACAAATGCTATACTTTGTAGGTGGGTCCCTACAGCTATCAATACAGCAAATATGTATCAGTCCAACAGCTGGCTAAAAGCATTAAGGGAATGAGCTGCAGTTCCTGTGGCACTGGGTTTGGTTCCCATAGTCCTCATTTGCCTATTGTGTGACCTTACTCTTGCATTGTCACTGAAAGGGAATGTGTATCCACTGGGCCTATCTGGTTAACAAATGTTTTTTATATATGTATATATATATATATATATATATATATATATATATATATATATATATTTGGAGAAGGTAAACATTTGCACCACACTACACTCATCACATAGTCTCACTTAATCTACACCACCAAAATCCACACATAGTAACACAAAAACATTCACGGAGGCTCTCAATAATAATCTGTCTAAGCAATAGAGACCTCCAAAGCAGAAACGCAAGCAACATCCATCCCCCAACACAACCTAAATGACACATAGCCCACAGACTCAGTGTGCCACTCAACCACAGCCAATAATGCAAAACAACATACCCAACGCACTAGTCATAGGTGACTCTATAGTCAGGCACACTGATGTCCCACTCACCAGGCTAAACAAGGAGAAGGTTACTGTCAGCTGCCTGTCAGGTACCAGGATCTGCCACATAACCCACACACTCAGGCCACTCCATAACAAGTACAAATATGACTCTGTCATTGTCCATGTTGGTGTGAATGACCTGAGACGTACCTCCCTGGACTACATGAAAAGCTCTCCGATCTTGTAGCACAGGCAGGTATGACCCTAGCCCTGAGTAGCATTCTTTCATTGCCCAGAATGGTACCGCAGTACATGGACAAAATGATTGACTTCAGCAATTGACTAAGCTTCTGGTGTCATTCTAAGGGGATCCAGTATCTGTCTGCTTAGGATGACATGGTCGACAGACTACGATGCTTTGCCACAGATGGCCTGCACCTGTCGTCACTGGGATTCCGGATACTGGCTAAGGCTTTTGCTGCCCCTATAGTGCCTTTTTTAGGCAAGGGTCAAATAACAAATTCACCATCATAACAGGAACAGGCAAGCAAAAACTGAGAGTATTTCTACTCAATGCTAGAAGTCTAAATCTCAAAATGCACTCACTCGAGGCACTCCTTAAAATGGACAACTTTGATATCTGTGCAGTGATTGAGACCTGGTTCAAGGCTTCAGAGAGCATCCTTGCACTACCAGGCTATAACTCATACCACACTTTTCGGCCATGTAACCTGGACCGAAACGCCAAAGGTGGAGGTGTGTCCTTATTCATTAAGGATATCCACACCTCCAGGCTAGTTGCTCAGCATAATGCATCCGAGGTTATCCAAGTGCAACTAACTCTGGGCAAAACTGCAATCCAAATTGTAGCTTGCTACAGATCCCCCACCATGCCCCAGGATTCCCACTCCTCTTTTCTTGATGTACTGGAAAATATTAGGGTTCAACCAAACACCCTAATAATGGGCGACTTCAACTACCCCACCATTAACTGGGAAAGCTACTCATGTACCAACTCCTTAGCTCAACGCTTTCTGGAATTCATATACTCCAATGCTTTGGATCAACTTATCCACACCCCCACCAGGGGCAACAATATCCTAGTCCTAGTCATTACCAACATAAGTGACCGGTGTTCCACACCTGAAGTCAACTCTTTGTTAGTCCGATCAGACCATAAGCTAATCACCCTTGATATCCACATCTCGCCACCACCCCCCATTAAGGAAACCACAGTAAAAAATTTCTCCAAAGCCAACTTCATGCTTCTTAAGACAGAAGTGGTGAACTTCATGACACCAATGCAGATGGACAATACAGTTACAACTGCTGAATCCTACACAAATGCACTGTATAAGCACTTACATGAGTTCATGGATTGTGCTATCCCAAACAGAACCAAGATGCTATCTTCCAAAAAAAGCAAGCCAATCTGGTTGTCCCCTGCCATAAACAAACTGTACAACAGAAGGAAGAAACTGTTGCAAAAGAGATTAAAATCCCATGAGTGGAGGAGCTCCCTGGTCAACCTTAGTAAGAAGCTGAGATCCCTTATAAGATCCTCCAAAGCTAAATACGAAAACAAAATTGCCACTAATTCTAAGGACAACCACAAAGCATTCTATAGCTATGTCAAGAATCTCGATGGCAACACCAAGATCTGCTCTGAGTTACAGCACAACGGTACGAAAATTACAGAGCCAACTGATATTGCCAACACCCTGGCAGATAGGTTCAGTGCTAACTTTACTTCCCCCTCACCCCATAAAGGACCCATATCTATACAGGAAGAATGCAGTCCTCCCTGTAATCACAACTACGCAGGTAAAAGCTGCACTCTCTAAAGCCAAAAACACAGCATCCATGGGACCGGACAACATTCCAGGCTGTGTTTTACATGAACTTCAGAACGAACTTTCTCCCCATTTAAGCATCATGTTCAATAATAGGCTCGCATCAGGCTTTGTGCCACTGAATGGCACACAGAAACAGTTATCCCACTCCATAAAGGGGGAGCCACCACTGATCCCAGGAACTATCGACCTATTAGCCTGATGAGCCTGGTCTGCAAGGCCATGGAACTTATCATCATGGAACTCATAAACAAAGACATTGGTAACCTCCAAACTCTGGATCCCACCCAGTTTGGGTTTGTGAAAGGCAGATCATGCCTCCTGAACCTGATTGTCTTCTTTGAAGCAGTCACCAAAGCCATAGATGAGGGTAAGGTGGATCACACAGCCTATCTTGACTTTGCCAAGGCTTTTGACACCATCCCCCATTCTGGAATTATAGCTAAACTCACTAAACTAGGTATAAATCCCTATGTCACAAGATGGGTTGCCAACTGGCTCACTGACAGAACCCACACTGTAAAAGTTGCAGACTCCAAATCTGACCTCAAAGCAGTGACAAGTGGAGTACCACAGGGTTCCATCCTGGGACCTCTCCTGTTTGGGATCTACTTCTCTGAAGTACAGGCTAATACTGAAGGCCTCTGGCTAACGAAGTTCGCAGATGACTGCAAACTAGGAGCCATAGTCAAGTCCCCAAATGATGTGGACATCCTACAGAAGGGCCTCGCTGAGACAAATGCCTGGTGTCAGAGCCATGGCCTCAAGCTCAATGCCAAAAAGTTCAGTGTCATCCCCTTTGGTAAAAACTCTGTACCCCTGAACTACCACATAGGCAGCAATCTGCTTAACACCGAATGTGTGATAAGAGACCTTGGGACCCAGGTGGACAGTAGCTCTCCTTTGATAGTCACATCTCACAGTAGTCAGGAAGTCATTCTACATGGCTCACCTCATCATAGAAGGGTTCTCATCCAGGAAAAAAGAGGTCATTGTTCCCCTCTACTCGACACTCATTAGACCCATTATAGAGTACAATGCCCTTTTTGGAATGTACCTCACAAGACATATGCAGCAGCTGGAAAGGCCACAGAAGTACCTCACAAAGAGGATTACTGGCCTCAAACAAATGCCCTACACTAACCACCTCAAAAAACTCCAGCTTTACTCCATAGCATATCACCTACTCCGAGGTGATCTCTGCCTAACATATAAAGCTATGTCAAACCCAGATCTGTTGGACATGCTACACCTAAAGAAATCCCATTCCCACCGAGCTACACGCTCTAGGGACCTAAACCTTGGCACCACAATAAACAGGACTTGCTGGAGGGATAGATTCCTATCCCAGAGACTTCCCATACTCTGGAACAGGCTACCCATCTATGTCAAGCAAAGTTCTTCATTAGCACTCTTCAAGAAAAATCTTGATGAGTGGATGGGAAATAGGAAATACACCCCGAGGGTTGCTTCTGTGTCTCTGTTCAACAGTGGCACAGAAAAAATAACTTTCTTGGCTGGCTTAAGCCAGAGAACCTTGTTGGCTAGGCTTACGTAGGCCCTTGGGCCGATAGCCTAGTACCTACCTATGAAGTTATATATATATATATATATATATATATATATATATATATATATATATATATATATATATATATATGTATATATATATATTAACTGCACTCAGTTCTAATAGCTTGTTAGATAGCCACCTAAGTTTTAGTGCCAATGTAAAAATTAGTCAGGAAATGTTTTTATAACACAAAGGCAATAAGAATAGTGTCTTCTAAACATGAAGTGTCAATCCCTTTTTTAAACCTATTGCAATATCTCAGACTGAGGACTCTCTCATATTTTCCATATATTCTTAGAAAGAGATAAATTGAAGAAGGTACAAACGCAAAGCTGTTCCATGAAATCACTGCGACATAATGAAAGGCTGACGTATGTCAGTCTACACTCAATCTACTTATGATTTTTAGAGGAAATTTCATTAGATGTTATAAAACTGTAAAGGCATTCAGTTTGTTAAAAGCAATTTAGGGAGAAGGAATAATAATCTGAACATTCTTACTGATGGACAACATACAAATTATAAATGAAACTTTCAGGTAAGAGATGCTAGGGCACTGAGCAAGCTGCTGATTGGTGTAAGCGAGTTAGGTACCTAAGAAGAAACTAAAACCAGACTGGCGTGTCTTCTACAAGGTGTATTCCTACATGGCAAGGCAAATTGGAGTAGTTGGGCTCTCATTATGATTTCTGCCGAGTTCTAAAATTACTTGTTAAACATTGATCAGTGTATTCACAGTCTCATTTTGGAGAATATAAATCTGCAGAACAAAGAAAAATGGGACAAAAAAGTATATTATTATTTCACAGTAGTGATTAGCTTGCAATGCAGCATTAATATTTGATACATAATACTGTAAAAGTGTTATTTATTCATTTTGTATAAAATACATTGGCATTAAATCTGACGTTTTTCATCCACATCTCCTGTTCCCTGTCTCCTTCACCCCATCTCTGCCCATCTTACATTTTAGTATATAGAGATATCATTTTCTTACATAATCATTATATCTGTCAGTCAAGATGATTAGAAAAATGTGTTGTTCACCATAAAATACTTGAAAACTTTGACCAAATAAGACCACTATTACTTTAATTGTTTGATAAAAATCTAATAAAATCCAGTGAAAAAAAATATTTGCAAAACTGAATATTTATGGTACTCTTTACTTTTTTCTATTAATTAATGTAAAAAAGACAGTTTCTGTTCTGAGGATCTCTTCTTTAGCATTTCTCATTCACCTTTTTTCATAAAAATGTAATAAACATCTGTAAAAAAAACTATTTCTCATTTGTACTGAAGGGACGTGCCCTGCAATTCAAAAATATGCTTAGTGCAATCATGTTATACCTATAACAGGTAAAGGTTACAGCATGATATGACCCAAGATTAATTATAAAGTAACTATGAATTTGAAGCCCAGTTCACTGCTAATTAAAAAAACAAAATGCTCACAAAAATCACTAGATCTGCGGTGAAGGAAGAAATCCAGAAGTTGCAGTTAGGAGAGTGACAATGAAAAAAATGTGGACGTTTATTTATTTATTTATTTTTTAAGAAGGGAGGCTGGGGGAGAACGAAATGTAAGACATAGGCATTGCAAGAATGTGAAGGGGAAAATAAAACAGATGCAAACACTGAAAAGGGAGGTACTTACACAATGAAGGATGGAGAGACAGTTGAATTAGTGATACACAAAAGGAGGACATGGGGATGACTGGACAAAAACAGGGTAGGGCAGTGATACATAAGCAAGGGGAATACTAGGATGGAGTTAGAGTGGTCATGGCTTTCTGTAATCTGATGTCTGTGCAATACCTAGGGGAAAGTTAGATAGTACCCTGCCCAATTTCCCCACTGGGCCTAGCCTGAGGTGGTGAGGCCAGGTGTAGACAGTGATGCAACTCTGTTAGCCACATGATGAACCTTTCTAGGTGGCAGATACAGGCTTCCTGCTATTGGTCTGTCAGCTCCTCCACCACCTCTGCCAACTCCATATGTGTCATAAACTGCTCAGCTGATATGCCTTTGGACTTGGAAAATGCATATTCCCCCTACCCTACATGCTGCAGCATGGCACTGAGGAACTGACTTAAGGCAGATACCTGGATATACCTGTTGTGTACTCCATTAGTTACTGAAAGATTCCTGGTGTTAGTATTTGCAAAGCAACACATACACACATCTTGGCAGCTAAAGGGGTATATACTTACCCTACATCTGTGGGCGACCTATCTCAAAAAGCTCCCGCATGGTCACTATATCCATATGGTAGTGGTCCATAATATATGTGTAATGTAAGGTAAGAAATATTAGGTGCAGACAGATGATATGGCACCTCAAAGTGTGAGGCACACACCACCATGACTGTGAGTACAGATTGTTACTTATACAGGTTTATTAATACTGCTGCTACCCTATAAAGTGTTCTGTAATCTACTTCCAGTAACTGCAGGATTTTACTGCAATCATTAACTCTGCTGCCAGTGCTGCTACTCACGGTATAAAGGTATATAAAGATATCTATGTCTCTGAATTAATCTGCCATATTACTTACCCTCATCTGCATTTACAGAGGCATTCATTTTAATAATGCTGCTGATTACCATTTCATTACACAGTCATTAGTATATTTCATGAGCCACAGGATTTCTTGGCCTTTGCTATTCATGCTGACTGTGTTTCTGAATCACTCACACCCTGCACATGGCCATTCATCATACAAAATAGCTTGCCATGACATAAAACATGTTTCTGAATCCCAGAAATGGTTCTAAATAAACATGATCTCTGTATTGGACCAAAAAACAAAAACAAAACAAAAGTTCAGCTTTAATGGAGAGTTCCACAGGATCTAGTCTGTAAAGTCAACATATACAGTGGATATAAAGAGTGTACCCATCCCCTGTTAAAATGCCAGGTTTTTGTGATATAAAAAAATGAGACCACAATAAATCATTTCAAAACTTTTTCCACCTTTAATATGACCTATAACCTGTACAATTCAATTGAAAAACAGACAAATCTGTTAGGGGGAAAATATAAAAAATAAAAAACGTACACTATGCTGGTTGCATAATTGTGCACACCCTTAAACTAATACTTTCTTGAAGCAACTTTTGATTTAATTACAGCATTCAGTCTTCTTAGATACACACCTGTCATCAATTAAAGAGACTCTGATTAACCCCAAATAAAGTTCAGCTGTCCTAGTAGGATTTTCTTGACATTTACTCAGTTGCCTGCTACAGCAAAGGCCATGGTTCGCAGAGAGCTTACAAAGCATCAAAGGGATCTCATTGTTGAAAGGTATTAGTCAGAAGAAGGGTGCAAAAAATTTCCACAGCATTAGATATACCATGAAACACAGTGAAGGTAGTCATCAAAAAGTGGGGAAAATATTGGACAACAGTGATTTTGCAAAGAACTGGACATCCCTCCAAAATTGATGAAAAGACAAGACAAAAAGTGGTCAGGGATGATGACAAGAGACCTACAGCAACACTGAAGGAGCTGTAGAAATTTCTGGCAAGTACTGGTTGTGTACTACATGTCACCACTATCTCCCTTATTGTCCATATGTCTGGACCATGGGGTAGGGTTGCAAGACAGAAGCCTTTTCTTACACAGAGAAATGTCCAGGCCTGGCTAGAATTTTAAAACAATACATCAAGTCTGCCAAAAGCATGTGGGAAAACGTGTTATGGTCTGATGAGACTAAGGTTGGACTTTCTGGGAACAATTCCAAAAAGTATGTTTGGCGCAAAATCAACACTTCGCATCACCAAAAGAACACCATCCCCACTGTGAAGCATGGTAGTGACAGTATCATGCTTTCGGGTTGCTTTTCTTCAGCTGGAACTGGGGCTTTAGTCAAGGTGGAAGGAATTATGAACAGTTCAAATACCAGTCACCTTTGTCCCAAAACCTTCAGGCATCTGCTAGAAAGCTAAAGATGAAGAGGAATTTCACCTTTCAACATGACAATGACCCCAAGCATACATCCAAATCAACAAAAGAATGGCTTCACCAGAAGAAAATTAAAGTTTTGGAATGGCCCAGCTAGAGCCCAAACCTAAATCCAGTAGAAAATCTGTGGTGTGACCTGAAGAAGGCTGTGCACAAGAGATGCCCTCACAATCTGACA
Source organism: Protopterus annectens (assembly GCF_019279795.1). Lineage (NCBI taxonomy): Eukaryota > Metazoa > Chordata > Ceratodontiformes > Protopteridae > Protopterus > Protopterus annectens. The sequence continues at coordinate 65,959,312 of NC_056726.1, read as the reverse complement.
GATTTGGAGCACTTTTGCAAGAAAGAGTGGGCAAATATTGCCAAGTCAAGATGTGCCATGCTGATAGACTCCTACCCAAGAAGACTGAATGCTGCATAAATCAAAAGGTGCTTCAACAAAGTATTAGTTTAAGGGTGTGCAGACTTATGCAACCAGCATATTGTACTTTTTTAATTTTTTTATATATTTTTTCACCTAACAGATTTGTTTGTTTTTTAATTGAATTGTGCAGGTTATAGGTCACATTAAAGGTGAGAAAAGTTTTGAAATGATTTATTGTGGTCTCATTTTTATATCACAAAAACCTGGCATTTCAACAGGGGTGTGTACACTTTTTATATTCACTGTACTTGTGTGCACACTGATACACGATGAACCACTGAGTAATTTAAAATGCAAACTTTTATACCACAACATATAAAAAAATCACAAGTTACAAGTCTATGTATTTTTTTCCTGTTAATACCAAAGACTTCATTAGATAGAAAGTGTTTACTCTTCACTGGTGGAAACTCTGTGGAGCTTAAACACTGTAACTTTCTCTTTAAAAACCTACATCATTGATCACGACTTGTAATAGCTCATCTACTATTTGAGACTACTCCAAAACAAATTAGGTTTATAGGTATTTACTTGCCCTTCAGTCCGGTGAACCACTGAGGAGCCTAGTCCAAATTCCTAGATGTCTATAAGCAACAACTGGTTAAGTGACTTGGTCAAGGTCACACAGCAGGTAAAAAGGACTGAGAGAATCATATCCTGTACCACAGGGACTACAGCTCAAGCCTTAATCCTCTGAACCAATTGCCAGACAGTTACTATTTTTTTCAGTTTTATTGATAATTACACATGATATATGTACCCAGCAAGCCTTGCAACTAAGGGTACAGCCTATTTTTTGAATTTTACTCCATCCTAGATAGATAAATTGAGGCATATCTACCCATCTGATGTAAGCCTAATTGGGATTTTATAACTAAGACCACAGGGCAGACCTCTCACATCAGCAAACTATATAAAAAAAGAAAACATTTCTGTCCATCTATAAAATATTTCCACTCCATAGTGATAAATGGGATTCAAAATTGACAAATAAGCTCCTCAATTTCATCGTCAGAAAATGCAGAACTGACTATGAACTTAAGACTGCAACCAATCCAAAAGTCAACCATATGTTCCTATTCAGCAATGATAGAAAGCTTAGAGGTAGCCCGTAATTCAATACTGAACTTACATCTAAAAGTGTAGAAGTAACCAATAATTCAATGCTTAACATCTCAAATAGCCCTTCCTTCTCTTTAACAAAAGATCTTGCTAATATTATTTCAGTTCCTTTTTAACAACTTTATTAAATTATAACGTAAGACATGGAAGCATATGTATTTATGGAATAGAAAACAAACCACATTAATATTTTTATTTGTATACATTATACATGATATCTATGTTTTTTTTCTTTATGACAACTGTCATTCATTCCAATTTTGCATAAATTGCTCAATTACTGACTTGCCTTTAACCTTAGTCCTCCCCTAAACATTAATCTGCATGTATTGTTCCCTCACATTCCATTTATTTCTATGTAATTTATCCTTCCATTTTCGAAGATTTCAGTTATTTCATATCATTTACAATATTCAATACTTCATAAACAGTTGGTTTAGATTTTTATTTCCATTTTCTAGTAATATTTTTTTTGGCAGCCAATAGTATTAAACATGATAAGGCCTTACTATGCACACCCCACCCAGTTTGGGTTTGTGAAGGGCCGATCTTGTCTCCTGAACCTGATTGACTTCTTTGAATCAGTCTCCAGAGCCATGGACAAGGGTAAGGTGGTCCACACAGCCTATCTAGACCTTGCCAAGGCCTTTGATACCATCCCCCACTCTGGAATCATAGATAAACTTACTAAGTTGGGCATTAATCCCTATGTCACCCAATGGGTTGCTAAATGGCTTACTGATAGAACCCACACTGTAAAAGTAGCCGACTCCAAATCCAGCTCCAGACAAGTGACAAGTGGAGTACCTCAGGGTTCAGTCCTGGGGCCGCTCTTGTTTGGCATCTACTTCTCTGAAGTACAGGTCAACACTAAGGGACTCTGGCTAACAAAGTTTGCAGATGACTGCAAACTGGGAGCCATTATTGAATCCCAAATGATGTGGATACTCTACAAAGGGCCTTACAGAAACAGATGCTTGGTGCCAGAGCCATGGGCTCAAGCTCAATGCCAAGAAATGTATTGTTATCCCTTTGGGAAAAAACATGTATCCATGAATTACCATATAGGTGGCAGTACACTAAACACAGAAAGTGTGATAAGAGACTTAGGGACACAGGTGGACAGTGGTCTCACCTTCGATAACCACATCGCCACAACAGTCAGGAAATCCTTCTATGTGGCACACCTCATCACGAAGGGCTTTTCATCCAGAAAAAAGGAGGTCATTGTCCCACTGTACTCATCCCTCATTAGACCCATTATAGAATACAATGCCCCATTTGGTATGTACCTCTCAAGACATCTGCAACAACTGGAAAGGCCACAGAAATACTTCACTAAAAGAATCACAGGCCTAAAGCAGATGCCCTACGCTAACCGCCTTAAAAAACTCCAGCTATATTCTGTCGCATATCGTCTACTCAGAGGCAATCTCTGCTTAACATACAAGGCCATGTCAAACCCAGAGCTGCTGGACATGCTACACTTAAAGAAATCCCAATCCCTCAGAGCTACACGCTCCAGGGATCTAAACCTTGTCATCACAATAAACAAAACATGCTGGAGGGATAGGTTCCTGACCCAGAGACTCCCCAGACTCTGGAATAGATTGCCCATACATGTCAAGCAGAGTGCCTCTTTGGACCTCTTCAAGAGGAACCTTGACGATTGGATGGGAGATAGGAAATTCACCCCAGGGATCACGTCAGTCGCCCTGCTAGACAGGGGTCCAGGAAAGTAAATAATGTGGGAAGAAATAGCCAGGGAATTGTTATGGCTAGGCTTGTATAGGCCCTAGGGCTGATAGCCTAGTACCAACCTATGAACCTATGAACCTATGAACCTATGAACCTCTCAACTGTCCATATTTCTGCATCATATTTTTAGTCTGTTCCTTATAACATTTGTGGTTTTCTGGCAAATCACTAAGGATTGAAGTTAGTAAATAATGACATGTATAACAGTTTCAGACTACATATTCTTCTAAAACTTTATGTTAACATAAGTCCTGTTATTCTAGCAATTTTCTAAGTTAATAAAAGCAATATGTGCATAAATCCATAGGTGCATTGTAGTTTAATTGGTCTGAAGGGCCATTTTAAGTCTAGCCAATAACACAAGGTTCATGTGTACTTTGTGGGATGCTATCATAATAGTTAAGGTGTTTACTTTACAGATGCAAGATGCAGGGTTTGGTGTTCATATGGCATAATTGGCTAGGAGTAAAATGGCCTACAATGGAAAATAGCCTAGTAATAATCTATGAAACTGAGGAATTTCTGGGCATAGCCTTCATTTGAGGTGTAAGTATCCTACTTTATTGGTGGGTAGTGAAAGTCTCCCAGGATGATGATGTTCCAGTCTATTTCATGTTCATCCTGCATACTTAGAAACTGAGCACGATTTTCTGGGGGCATTGTGAGTTCTTAACATCTGATAATTGTTTTTATTTAATATGGTTTGTATTCTGTTAAACCTACTGTTTCCCTCTATTTTAATTACTTTTAACTTAGCTTGTGCAGAGTACTGATTTATTAGCTGTTGTTCCTTGGGATAAACCCACTGATTTCCTTCCGTTTTAACTAGTTTCAACTTACTTATAGTTTTAGCAAAGGTTTGGTAGTCTATGGGTAATCCTTGAGATAACAGTGATTATTCTGTGGGACAGGATAGGCTGCTGTTGTTTCTAAAATATTAACATTATTAATTAAACCAAAAGCAGTCACTCCACTGGTTTATTTGAATTCTTAGCTTTCTCTCTGATAACAACTTGCAATTTAATTATTGTTACAGCAAAGTTTTGGTCCAATGTATGGATAATCTGAGAGATATTAATGATTCCTCTGTTTGATAGGATAAACTACTACTGTTTTTAGGAATCTAGCATTATTGGATGAAGCAGAATATTGTGTTTCATTGGTTTCTTTGTGGAAATTTGTACTGGATAGATGCATGCACTGCAATTGAAGTTTTACTCTTAGGAAGCCTAGATCGAAAATTTGCAGGTGGCAGGCTGTGCTAAAGTGCTATCCATCACCTTAGAATCAAGTTAAATGGATCAAGTTACATTAAATTTACCATTTCTATCTTGGTGTCTGAACAATGTTAATTTATTATATTGCAAAAGTTATTTTGTATTAATTAATATTTATAACACTTCACCCATAAGAATAAAAAAATAAGCGTTTATGCAAGTCAGATATTGTAGAAATACATCTTTATACCCCACATTTGTATTCTTGGACTAAACGGAAGTCAGCCAGCTTGCATTTCTTAATTTGCCAACCTCATAGAATCTGTTATACTCAGGCAGTGTTGCAAATGCCTGATGCTTACAGACAAAATATTACTTAGGTCATCACAAACTATCTGAGAGAGATGCAAATATTTAGCTAAGACAAAGGCATCACCTTCACAAGTAAACACACCCTGGGATTCAATAAAGTGAAATCTCTGTGCAAGAACATTGTAGCCATTCCTGCATGGAATATGGCCAAGGAGCGATCCAGTAAACTACTGTTCTGACGAGTATGAGCATGCCTACACTATTCCTGCATGGACACCACTGCATAATGCTAATTACCTCATTTGCTGGTGAAAACCATGCAACTGAGATGAATTAGTGATTCAGCAAGCAGGCAGGCATCTGTGCAAGAATAGTGTTAGTTGCAGAAATGTATTCGGCTACTAGCTGAATACATTTCTGGAAAAATTAAAGCAGAGGCATGACAGGTCAAATAAAATCATGTATTATAATCTTTAGGCATGTCAATGGCCAAATATATGGCCATTGGCATGGAAAAGTGTTTCATTTTACTAAAAATAAAAGTTTCTTTTTCTTTGGGGGATCTCGGCCGTTTAATCATAAGGCAGTGAAGCACAAACAGGGTCATGCTGAAAAAAAAATGTGAAAACACAATTTTAATGGAAATCTGCATTTTGCCATTATAGTCTATGACATGCAGAATCAAAACAATACCAGGGAACTGGGGCTGATATGGGGAAAGGCTCTGTGGTACTGCAGTAACTAGGGACTAAGGCAGTGGGGTATGCAAATGAGGGGAAATTTACTGAATTCCAAAAATATTCTAAGTGCCAAACTGCACCTAAACGTGTAGGTGCTATAGCATGATCATGTAAGCAGGAGGAGCAGCAGACATGAAAAGGGTGTGTCATGCATGGTATAAGCACATTAGAGCTCCATGGCCCCCAGATAAGCTTAGCTAAGCAAGGGTGTGTGTCTAAAGCTGTATTGAATTATTCCATGAAATTAAGAATGTATTCACGTCCAGGGAGGGCCATTTCTCAGAGTTTACATTAGCTAAATGGGCTTACTTGGTGTACACTGAGTCTAAAACAAAACCCGCCCCCCAGAAATAGCAGGACTGTTTACATTCGGGTACTGGGTTTGCGTGGCGTGCCTCTGGGCTTAAAAGGGTTGGAAATGGGAAAGGAAAAAAAAAGGAAAATAGCAGAATAAAAGCAATCAAGTACAAATAACATAGCTGGCAGGTGGAATGCATCATAGTCAGCCAATCATACAGGCAGCATCTGCAGCACAACAGTATAAACTATGGAAACAACTTACAGTCTGTTTTTTCCCACAAACTCTGCACGATTGGTGTACACATGCAGGGGAATTTTAACAGGAAAAATGTTAGGGGCTGCCATTGCTTTGATCCATCAGTATGTGCTAGAGGCTGAGGGCAGCGAGGAGGATAATGCTGACAACCTCCACAGACCAAGGAGGAGGAGAACAGTGTTCAGATCCAGGGTAACTTATCAGGAGCTACATGTTCTGGATATAGTAGACTGCTACAGGGTGGACAGAGACATACTGCAGCTAATCATTGAGCTGTGCGAGCCTCAACTCAGACCCAGAGCCAACAGAGGGGAAACCATCCCAGTGGATACCAAGGTATGTGTAGCCTTAAGAATACTAGCTACAGGTACTTTCCAAAGACCAACTGGAGACATCATGGGGAGGTTTCACAGGCATCTGCATCCAGAGTACTCCACCAGTTCCTGGATGACATGCTACCACATACTGGTGAGCACATTTACTTCCCCAACACCCGTGAGGAGAGGACCAGCAATATGCATCTCTTCCCCCCCTGTAGCAGAATACCCAGAGGTACTGGGTGCAATAGACTGCATACACATACACATCTAAGCACTACCCGGTGAACAGGGCAGGGTCTACATAAAATGCAAGGGCTTCCCCTCCATCAACTGCCAGGTCATGTGCAATGACTAGGGCATTATCATGGATCTGTGTGCTGGCAGCCCTGGAACCTATCACGACTCCCACATCTGGCATTTTTCACAACTGTACCAGGCATTTGCCAGCGGGGGCATCCCGTATGGCCATCTGGTGGGGGATGCTGGCTATGCATTGGAGCCGTTGATGATGACACCCATCAGAAATGCACACACCCACACAAGAATGCAATAATGAGGCACATGCACAAACCAGGATCATTATAGAGCATGTGTTTGGAATGCTCAAGTCACAGTTCTGCTGCTTTGACCATATCTGGTGGAGTCTTGCAGTACTCTCCAGCCACATGTGCACACATGTTCATATTATGTGCCATGCTACACAATATGATCCTGTGGAAACAGCTGCAGCAGGAACAGCACGGGGAAGGGTCACACAGCCCACCACCATTGCCAAGGTCCCCAAAGGCACAGAGGGACTCAGAGCAGGAGGCCCCTGAGCCTGCTCCTGTAGACAGACGGAGGCGTGCCCAGTATGCTCAGGCCTTGGCAAAGCAGTAATGCGTAGCACACACACTGACACTGTATTGACCCCAGAGACTGATACCTCTCTCCGAATTGCACACACAGTAAAATGGATGACACACACATTACATTACCTATAACTTTCCATGTATAGACAGTGTACTGTGTGCATTCGACTTAGGCGTCCCTCAAACATCATCCTCACAGCTGCTGCAGGCACAAGGTAAGTCAGTCTTCTTAACAATAAATGAATGTATTAGTATGTTTTGGTAGCATATCTGTGGTAATGCTGCATGCATGCATGCAAAAGAATGGGGTGGCCTACTGGGATAGCAGAAGACAACTGACAGCTGTGTTGGACACTAGGAAATGACTGCCCAATACTGGCCTCCCAACAGTATGCAGTAGTACCCAAGGTGGCAAGTCCTACTGCAGTATATGTGTGGGGACAACTAACTGGAGGGGTCATAGGTCACAGACATGGATGTCAGTGTGGGGGTCCCATACCCGCCCCTCAGACCCACACAGCAAGTCAGCTGTAGAAAACCAGAGAGAAATGTCTGGCAAAGGCCCACAAATGGCAGCAATGTTGAAATACCCCTCCTACAGACTCACACAGTAATAGCACAGCTAGACGTCTGAAACTCAAATGTATGCCATTACAATCTGATCTCTGGTCTTTACTGATATGCCTCTAGTCCCCAAGACAGGGCACAATAGTATGGTAAATGGAGCCAAAATGTAAACCAAATATCAACATAGTCTGTGCAAATGTGTACAGTTGACATGTGTGCCCCCCATATACCCACAGAAATGTAGTAACATGTATGTTTGCAGGGAAATAGCAGCATAGCACACATTGCCAGGGCTGTCCCTATACACATGAAAACATGTTGCATGTCCACAATATGCAGGAGTCAATGAGCTTTGTATATGTGTGGTTAATACTGTCAGGATCTGGCCAGCACATTCTCCTGGCAGTTGTCTTGTAGTGTCCTAGGTACAGTTCTGTCTTTGACAGGGCCATATGCAGATAACTGCAGTGCCAACTATTATGCATGTCAACGACACCTACTGCTCTGCCACTGACATACCTGGAAGTCATAGTGGTATGTGGAATATACTACACATATAATGAACTTCTTGAAGGCTGTGTAGCCAAGGTGCTAAGGCTTTTGTGAATATAATGCTTTTTGGTACTGTTGTCAGTGGTTATTTCCAATAATTCTTTTTTTTATGTTTGCATTTACATATAATGGACATGCCTGCACAGTAGACTGCACTCTGTACCCATACCCATAACTCCTAACCTCTGACAGCAAGACGTCTGGAGAAGGGCAGACATAAAAGTGGAACAAAGGCACAATGATAGGTGTGTGTTGTAAATATCGCCCTTACATACTGAGAAAGTTGGTAGGGTGAGCATTTTGCAGTAGCTGGAATTGAAGGTTATATAGTCTGAAACAGTAATGTCTGCCATTATTTTGTAACATCACTCTTCAATTATATGTAGCTAACTTGCCATAAAAACACAAGTTTATGTAGACAGGATGAAACCTCCAGCCAAACACCTGGACAATCTGCCAAAAAATGTACAGGTAAGAGGTATGGCCACACAAGGATATGACATCTCAGGTTAGAAAGATATCAAACAAGCAGGAGATCCCCAGCCAGTATATCATCAAGTTGCTGGACTGTGTACACAGCGCGTTATCACTCAACTGACTGTAGACACACCTCACAACTTGCCTTGTTGGACAAGAATGTACATAGCTGGCCTCCTAATATTGGTATGCATCTTACAACTAGTATTCCTCTGGTAAAGCACTGTGATGATCTGAGGATGCCTGGCACTAGGTAATGACATAATACATTGCAGTGTCAGACTACAGATATGTCAGAATATTTCTGCTAAACAAATCCATTACCCCAAGGAAAGTCCAGTGCACTCCTGAGAGGTATGACTGTACCACACAAAACACCGGATTGGAGTACACTTATCTCTGGACTGGAGTCCCTCTCTAACTATAGAAGGTCACACTGGGCATGCTCCTACACTTAGAGAATCACAGGACATGTTGGAACCCACATCAGGCTATATGACTGTATTGTGTATATATGTCTATGCATACAGACACTTATGTACACCTTAACTGTCCCCACACACACACAAATCAGACAGGATTACCCTCAGCTAGCTGTAGATGGCCCATATGTGATATATCTGCATCTGTTGCATGTGATACACAGACATATATATGTACAACAGATAACATATGTCAAGCATACACACACATAGATGTGAGGAAGTGAGAGACAGACAGTGATAGAGAGAGAGAGAGAGAGAGACACACACACACATACACACACACACACACACACACACACACAGGGGGACACAGACAGAGTGAGTCACACACACAGATACCCTGAATGGCATTTAGTGATCTCCTGCTGTGGACAGTAGCATAGCAGTTGTAAAGAGTTGCATGTGCCAGCATAAAAGGTGAGCCCCATTGTGTAATAGTACTGAGGTTGGGTTTATAGTATCACATCACCTGCCTGTGTGTGTGTGTGTGTGTGTGTGTGTGTGTGTGTGTGTGTGTGTGTGTGTGTGTGTGTGTGTCTGTGTGTAGGTCTAAGTACTAGGAGACTGTTCCCACTCAGTACACTTCACATTACCCTATTTCACAAGATCTGCTGCTGCCATTCACCTTAGAAGTACCATTGGATGCCTATCACCCCTATAAGTTCTGTAGCACATACAATAACAGTGTAACACTATAGGCCAAATAACTAGATAGGTAGGGCTTCTAATTTCAATACCGGCAACTGTGTGTGTGTGACAGTTGTGTGTGCAACAGTGAGGTAGTGTGTGTTTGTTTGTTTGTAGGTGAAACAGTTTTAGGCCATTCCCACCCACAACACTTCTCAGTGCCCTACTTTATCAGTCCTGCTGATGTCATTCCCCTTATCAGCACCTTTGGCCAGTTGTCAGCCCAGTAAGCTCTGTAGCGTGTGCAATAACTGCATGATAATATAGGACAGATCACTAGATAGACAGGGGTTTTACTCTCAGATCTGGCAAATGTGTGTGTGGGTGTATACGTGTGTGTGAAAGTGTGTATGTTTGTAGGAAGAAATAATTTGATAAGTTTCCCACCCAGTGCCATACATTATTAATCCTGCTGATGTCATTCCCCTTATCAGCACCTTTGGCCATTTGTCAGCCTAGTAAGCTCTGCAGTGCATGCGATAACTGTGTAACACTATAGTAGAAATAACTAGATAAGTAGGGGTTCTAATCTCAATACTGGCAACTGTGTGTGTGTGTTTGGGCAAGAATCATATCCTGTGTGGGTTATACCAATTTGATGTGTGTACCATCCACTCCTGTTTGCCACCTCCCGATGGCATTACTTTATATAGCGTGTTAATGGCATCTGCTTTACATGCAGCATGTTAAACAGTTGTACAGGCCATACCAGTCATCTTGACAGATGTCTATGAAATATCCAGATGTTTGTAACCTATATGTGGTCTGTGTTCCCTAACAATGGCCATGTATGTGATATTGTTACCATATAGGTCACAGTTAGTGTAGTGACACACATGCCAGCATCAGATATCTTACCTGACTGAAACATCATGCTGATACAATGTCTGTTACCCTATCACTTGTCCAGGCTTGTAAGAGGAATAGATGACTCCTGTTGCTATTTATGGTGGGTTATCTCACCATCCATGAAGACATTCATAACATATATGTTGTAAGAGGTAGTGGGTTATGTCCCACACATATAATCTATGTGGGGTATGTCATGTGTATGTAGCACTATAGTAATTAAAGTGGATATGTAGGTTTACTAATCTTTCTACTGCCAACTGTGTTTGTGTTACTGCATGCACATCCCCTGTGTTAGTCTTTACTGTGTGTATGCAAAGAATATACCATTTTGTCTCCCTGTTCCACCCTGTAAACTCAGGAATACATGCCACAAACCTGTCATACACAGTACCATGCATGCTGTCACCAACTGCATCAGGGTTGAGTGTATGGCAAAGAAATGGCAGGGGCAACAGGCGCTGACAGGTGAATCTGTTGTGGTCAATCTAATGGTTAAGCTTCTGCGGGACCTACATTGACAGTACTCTAGTAACCTGTTCTGTATGTATAAGCCTGTGGTACTACACAACACTGAGGTGGCATGTCTGAAGGCTACCTGTCTGTGACAAGGGGTATGTATGCAAGGTCACGCTATCTGACAACAGTGTTCATCACACACTGTTGCATGCATACACACCTGGTAAGCATACATATAAAGCTGTACCTTGGCTATGAAATTGTTAGTGTATTTCCACTCTGCTATACTCCATGTTGGTAATGTCAGCAGAGCCACAGCCTGCAGACACACAGACACCTGGAACACAAACAGAATACACCATGTAAGACTACATTCAGTCAGTGGTATGAAGAGCAGTAATGCATCATGGTAGTAAGGTATATACACCTTTATGTGTACCCATAACAAATGTAAGCAGGCAGCACCTTACAGATTATTACATAGCTACACAGTACTATATTCACGCTGTGCATCAGACCCATATTAGCATGTCC
>NC_056726.1:65592724-65645224 GCF_019279795.1 Protopterus annectens | reverse complement strand
AAGCCATACCCCTACATCTGGCACAAGGCCTGGTGAGCACAGTATGCAACCCTACTATTACCCGGAATACGCCCTGAACCCATGTGTCATACACAAACATACTTGCCTAGAATATCCCGCTGTTTTGCTAGTACCCTACACATTGATGACAGATAGTAGGCATGGTGTGATTGCAGTAGGCTGCAGAGGGCATGGCACCCTGTACAGCAGTACAATAGGCACATAATTGCGGACAATGTGCCTTCACTATGTTCCCCACTGGATGCCTGCAACATATGTGGTGCCATCAAATGTGATCCACAGAGGCCATACAATGCCTTACACATGTGCCCTGTATGGACTGATGCCACTGACACCAGGGGATACCTGTATCATGCTATCAATGCAGGTGCAGGGTCAACCTGCTGACTATAAGCTGGTTCTGCCACAGCAGACCAGTATTGGCATGTCAGACGATACTGGTCTGTGTACAGAACATGTGCCAGCCAAACCAGGTACACCTGTACATGTCACTGTACATTATTGTGGGACATGCACATCCCAGGCAATGTCCATGTCAAGGACTATCAAACACAGACATGGCATGCAATGCAAAGCTATGGCCATACACAATGGTAACCAGGATGTCAGAACAGTTCATACAATACCCATCTGTGTGGGACATTGCAGACACTACACCCCTGTACCACACTGCACACCATTGTCATGAGGCATGATGCCAAGGATTACCCCTCACCCAGCCTTAAGCCATCTTGCACAGCCAACCACTACATACCCATGAAGCAATGCACACATGCATGTCAGGACTGGCACCTTGTGTCTGTGTGTGGGGTATGATGCTCCCAACCACAGTCACTCCCAGTATAACTCCCACTGGCATACCGACAGATGTCAAACACGTTCACATGCCCTAGCCCATAGAACCTCCGGATATCCCATGTAGTGCATATAGTACCTGTGCATTACTGCAGTGTGGCAAACTAAGTGGTTTGGGAGTGTATTTGTGGGCCTGGCAAAAAGTGTCAATGTGAGTTCATTAGAGAGTGTGGCTGTGTTGACAATGACATCCGTTCATGTGGACAGCCATGTGTGCTACACCTAATGTCTGTTTACTATATCTCTGTTGCAGAAGTCGCACACCAACATACATATATGTTCTTACGGCACACCAACATGTCAGCTTTGTGGCACATGGAGTAACTGCATGCACTTGTAATAGTAATGACTAGTCAGTCAGGGGATTGAAACCCTGTACTGGTAGGTGTGTGACAGACAATGCTTAGGATTTAGTCTCCAAGCCCTTATCTGATGTACTTTGCCTCTGTCTGTCCCTCTCACACACTCTCTGGTGGATGTGGAGGTGTACACCTGCTCAGCAGCAGCTTGTTTATTGTAAGTGATGGTCATGTTTGGGTGAAGGCCTCTGCACCTATTGCAGTCCTCCTCTAGCTGATTGCATGTGGAACAGCTGTAATGATGTTTCCATAGCTATTCACATGAAAAACACAGTACAATATCTAGGAACATCCTATTGGTGTTTGCCCATGACAGTCACTGTGAGTGGTACCTGGATCTGGTGTTTGGTAAACGGCATCACAGATGATATCTGGATGTTCCTCAAACAACATACACAGTGGGAAATAGCTTAAAGACTGGAGGGTGATGTGCTAGACATGACTACAGCATGTAAATGTAGCTATGCTTCATTGAGAAAACTGTCTGTTTAACAAGGTGTGTGGTAATGGCTATTCTGCATATTTTAAAACTGACAAGACAGTGCTCTGTTTGTGAGGGACCCCCATCTGTAGGGCCATCCGTGGAATGGTCAGTGTGTGGAACCATTTGTTTCTGGTGTTACTCACTGAACACACATTTGTGAACAACAGGAGCATAGTGTGAGGATTTCAGCCAGTACATGGTGATAGTGATGAGTTACTGCCCTTGCATCCCTGACTGCACATATGTCACATGAAAAAGTGGTATGACAGACACTGTCTGGGGTTCTCAGTGACATGCCAATAATGGGCCACTGTCCATAGCTGCTGTCACAAGTTTTCTACATGTTGTACAGATGTCATGCAGTATATATGCATGTGTTGTGCTCTCTCTGCAACTATATACCATATGTTGTGTTGGGTTGTTGGTCATACCTATGCATGCTTTTGTAAGTAATCCTGAATGCAGTTGACTATTACTAAGCCATATCAGTGTTTAAACTGCAACACCATAGGATGTATAGGTTTGAAGGTCCTGGCAGAACCTCCTGTCCCACTTCAGCTGGCCATGGCACCAGGCACCAGCACATCTGGGGCCCAGCCTTGGACCTCCACCTCTGTTGGCTCTGCATCGCCTTCTGGTGGCACTGCCACTGAGGATGGGGCTTGTCCCCCCCTGGGAGCAGGTCCAGACAGGGACATGTCCGCTGTCATACAGTCACAGACGTAGTGCATAGGGGGCTCAATAAGGGGTTTCAAGGCCAGATACGCCAGCTCAAGGGCAGAGTCACATTTACAGGGTGAGGCTGCCCCTCCTAGACAGCCCCCAGCTCTGCCATCTTTGCAGCTCTTTTGGTGCAGTGCTGACTGCCCATGGCTGGGGACCTCCATCCCACTGTTTCCATCTGGGGGCTCATGGGCTTGTGAATGCCAAACAACCCTCCCCGTCTGAGGTGTATCCCCCCCACATGTGTCATATACTGACCCTGTATGCTGTCTTGTCTGTCATCCTATCCTACCTATCCTCCACAAACATACCTACTCTCCTTCCCCCACATCCCACTCTCACCCTATGGAAACAGAAGGCCAATCGGTTCCTAGAACAACATTTGCCCGATACATAGCTGTCCATTTTACACACGTGTCCACTGGACACATGTAACCCTTTTAATATGCATCACAACATACTCCAGTTGTCCTCACCCCTGTCTTTCAGGCACGCAATCCTAGTATACACATGACTCCTAAATGTTCCAGGTACATGTGATGCAGACGACCCCATTGTACACACAAGACTACCAGTCCCTCTATGGTTACCCCATGTACCTTTATCATGATGATGATTTTGCACACAGCACCTTGCAAGAGTACTGTTCTCACATAATGATTGGCCTGGAACTGTTGTGTTAATGTAAATAACATGCACAGAGTGATGTATATGGCCAATGTACAAATGTTTGCATGTATGACTGACACATGTCTGTCTGAGGGAGTCTTGATATTACATAGGATGCCACCACTACATAATACAGGCGTTGCTGGTGTTTCCCTTTTCATTCCTTTGTAATGCTTTGTTGTCATCTGGGATGTTCCTGATATATCTATATATATGTATGTATCTATATGCTGGTCATAAACACTCACACATACATCTACATGATGGAATACATTTCCTATACTGTTGAATGACTGCACTGGATGATATGTTTGTGATATGGTCTGATGTCTGTATATCTGCCATGGCTTAGTGGTAAATCACAATAGCTGTGTGTGCAGGGTCCTGGTTTCGAGCCTTGCAGAGGCCGTTTATTTTGTTGCTGGCCAGAACAAGGCCGTTGGATATGGTGTGATTAAGGCACATTAAAGCAGTTGTGAGCGGGGTGTGCATGGGTTTGCCCGGTGCTAAGCAATGCTAACCTCTGGATACTGCTTGATACACTCAGTTAGCCTCCACATTGCTTTACCAGTGTAATACTTTCATACTGGTGGCCAAACAGGCTTACACCCGCTTGATCCCACACTTGCAACTGCACTACATTTGGTGTTTGCATCTGTCACTCATGCCCCTGTGTGGGAGTAAGGACTATGATATTACCATGTGATGCCTATTATATCAGATTACATGCCTACAGTATTGGGAATTGCTGCCCATTAGGTGACAGCATGCCATTCAACTGTATGGAATCTGTGGCCTGTCCAGAGTTTGATTCATATCATTGGTGTGTTCCTCTTACAATCTGCACCCATCTGGCTAATAGATGGAAACTGACACTCTTCAATACAAACAAGTAATTGGGTTTTGGAACCCACATCCTTTAGCCGAGTCATGCTACTGCATACCTAATATTCTATCATCTTTCTAAGGATGTCAGTGGACTATGTGCTTTCTGTCCCTATCAGACCTCTCATACGATTGGGGAAATATACAAACTGAATCAGGTACATGGCATACAACATTAGAGACACATTTAAATTATTGGTGCTATTAACCTGACACATTGACAGACTCAGAGCATATGAATTCATACAGATTGTCTGAGGTAAATGATGTTTATAGCACTTAATTGATGTTGTTGTTCATTACGTGTAATTCAACACCTTTCC
This sequence comes from Protopterus annectens, assembly GCF_019279795.1. Lineage (NCBI taxonomy): Eukaryota > Metazoa > Chordata > Ceratodontiformes > Protopteridae > Protopterus > Protopterus annectens. Next base: position 65,640,905 of record NC_056726.1, on the reverse strand, counting down.
TCCATATGTCGCTAGTTTTAGGAGGGATTACGTGGGGCAGAGTTAGACACCGAGTCGAAATCTGGGATGTCCCTGGAAATTGGGGACAGTTCAGAGGTATGGTCCCTATTTGTTCTCCCAATGGTTTATGTCCTGTCCAGTGGATGTGCTCTTAGGGATTGATAGGTATGGGTGTCAGCTATGCCCTTTTCGGAATATTACTTACATCCCCGGGGCAGTCCTAATACAACTTTGCCAGCCAACACCTGCATGCCTAGGCCCATAATTGTATACTCATAGTTCCTTCACCTGCAACTCCTCTACATCACTCATCCTTACTGTGGGTGCAGGTGAGGTATAAACACACCACTACACACTGCCCACTCTCCCCATGTAGGGACACATTTCATATGTTGTTTCGACCCATGGGTTATCAGGCTTGCACAACCTACTGGTCCAAATACATCTACAGGCTGGTTTGATAAGTCATTACCGGGACTGCCTCCAATCATTAATTTTTGATGTCCCACAAGGGACATCGATGTCTGTGTTTCAGGATTAGACCTGGCAGGTCTCTCCCACTGGTAGTATCCTGCCAGTGGTCTAGGAAGCAGTGGCGTGTTTACCTTTATTGTGTGTCTGTATGTCTCACCGGCCTAGCTTGGGGGGTTGGGGGTGGTTGATGCTACGTGTTACACGTTTGTTTATTGAACCCCTCACCCCCCATATGCATGGCCTGTGAACATATGTTACTCGGAACTGCTGTATCATATCCTAGCTATATACATGTGTATATTAAGTCACACATATATATATATATATATATATATATATATATATATATTTACATTACTATATACAGATATATCTGTATATGTATGCATATATGTATATTTATATTTTGCTATCGATATATGTATATGTATATATATATATATATATATATATATATATATATATATATATATATATATATATCACAACATATGGGTTTATGGGTGCTGCATATGTATATATTTATATGTGGGTATGTATCTGTATTCTGTACTACGGAGAGGGAGTGGCTTATCTCTATGTCGCTATACACACACATACCTCTACATATATACGTCTACATCTGGTTGTTCCGTTCCTTGCCATATAGATTACACTTTGCTGCAGTGGGACTCATAGAGGATGTGGCTGCTCATTATGCGACGCCTCTGCCAATGAACACATTCATTTACATCCCTAGGGCTGTCCATATAGGCCCACATCAGCCAACACCTGCACACCTAGACCCATAAGTAGCTACCCATAGTTCCCCCACCCATGCCTCCTCAACAGCACCCATCCTTACTCTGGGTCCTGGTCTGTTCTGGACACACCACTACACTCTGCCCACTCTCCACTTCATGGGACCCATTTCATACAACTGTCTTGGATCATGGGTCATCAGGGTTTCCCACCCTTGTATACTGAGTATGTATACAACGCGGCCAGAATGGTCGGTCTGTCACCTTCTTTTGGTCTTGACAATTTTTGGGGTGTCCCGCAAGGGATGCTCCAGTCTGTGTTCCAAGATTAGAATTCACGGGTGCACTGTGTACCCCACCGATTGTATCCTGCCGGTGGTCTGGGGAGCAGTGGACTCTTTACATTGTTTGTGTGTATGTTTCCCGTGTCTGGCTGGGGGGGTGGCTGGGGGGTGGAAGGGCATGCTACGTGTTTCATGTTTCTTGCTTTGGCTCCTCACTTCCATTGGCATAGCCTGTGAACATATTTCATTCTTGTGTGCTGTTTCCTATCATAGCTGTATAGCTACGCACACACACACACACACACACACACACACACACACACACACACACACATATATATATATATATATATATATATATATATATATATATATATACATATATATATGTCTATACATATATGTATATATATATTTATATATATATATATATATATATATATATATATATATATATATATATATATGTGTGTGTGTGTGTGTCTCTGTAAAGCAATACATACCCCGCGCAAACGCACTTACACATGCGTACTGGTGTTTATATATGCTTGATCTGCTTACTATTAGTGCCTTATTCATTATGACACTGACAATTCACTCCAGTTATCTTTTAATTGATATTTTGCAGGTTATACAGCGGACAGATATCGCAATATGTTCATGTACGGATTACCGATGGTAAATGGTATGTGATACAGTGGGATTCGGTACGGGAATGTCTGTTCATTAGGGTGTTGCTCTAACCAATGCACTATTGCTGTGCTGCTTCATTTGCATATATACTCATATAACCGTGGCTCCTGGTTCCCCAAACACACACCCCAATGCCTCCCTAACACTGCTGTCATCCATTCTCCAGTGGGATTCGCGGTGTATCCACACCACTACACATTGGCCACTCCCTACTCCTATAGGCCCATCATATCGGTTGACTCACTCCACGTATCCTCAGAACTCCCAAATGTTTAGTCCACAAACATTGGTGACGTTAGCGACCAAAAGAATACTATTCACAATTTTTGGGTTGTCCGACATGGGACACTCATGTGTTTATATCAAGATTAGACTCTATATTTCATTACATCCTTACTCCCGTTAACATGACACTACAATGAATTAATATGTATCACTATGTGGTAAAGCACATGTTACACATGAGAGCCAAATTATGTATGTGTTTGGCGTATTCCTTTTACAAATAGACCAGTTTAGTAATTGGTGTTGCCATAGCAGGCAGATCACAGGAATGATTCCATGTGTGGGGAAGTCCTCACATTTGATTATTGTCAGCACAGCACTGACTTTGGACATTGTACACACCTCTGCGTTTTAGCAGTTCCATCCCTTCCCTCTTCTGCACAGCCTATTACTCTATCTACTGTCGAGGTTTGTAAGTGCACATGCATGTTATTTATATCTGCAAATGGAATTAATGTGTTACAGAGAATGTACTTCTACATATTGATGTCTGCATGTGTGTATGCATATATACCTATAACGAACTCGCTGCCTCCATGGCAGTCCAATTAGAACCAGGCCATCCAACCCTGGCACACCTGACTCCATAATTTCATACCCATAGTTCCTGCATCCCACCTGTGTTCAAAATACCCGCATACCTTCCATTGTCCACTTGTTATCGCAGCCATGACACACCTCCACACATTGCCCTCTCCAGAGTGATAGGGGCCCTGTACATATGTTGTCCCACCCCATGTATTCTCAGGCTCTCCCACCATTTAGTCCTTGAACATACCTGCCCTTGCTTGTGTAATGGTCGGAAATGCCAAATGGTGTATATAATTTTTGGGTAGTCCCACCAGAGACTGCCCCCTGTGTGTAAAGTAGACTTAGCAAATCAAAAATGTTACTCCCACTGGTGATGTCCTGCCTGTGGTGTGAGTAGCAGTGCTTTGCTCCCCCTTGCTCAGCTGGATATGACATACGCTGACAGTGCTATATAATACTGGGGTTGCTGTTGATTCCCTTCTCATTCCTTTTGTATGCTTTATTGTTATGTCGTTCTTTCTTCATATATATATATATATATATATATATATATATATATATATATATTATATATATATATATATATATATATATATATATATATATATATATATATATATTATATCTGCATATACTTATATACATTTCCTATGCTGGGCACTGCTTAGACCCGCGCATGTGCACTCCGACTTGCTTACTGGTACATGTATGGGTTTACTGCTGCTTATTTGTGCTTACACCTGCTTATTAGTACCTTATTCATTATGACAGTGCCACTTTTCTTGAATGATGTTTAAGTTTAAATATCTCATGTGATACTCTTATATCAGTTTTACATTAAAACGACATTCATTCCACATGGAAAATGATATGTGCTATTGCTGGGCTTGAACCGTGAATGCCTGTTTATTAGGCAGATGCTCTAAACAGTACACTATTGACACTTACATTGATTCTGCATGTTTTTCTCTATTTGAATGAATATGATGTGTAAGCTATGCTCAGTGGAGGGCAGCGACATGCAGACACTCTGCGCGTTGCTTACACCTTCAATATTGCAGCATTCAAATGTATAATAGGGACACAGGGACGGGGAATCTAATTGTGAAAGTTCTGGGGACAGGGCTCATCATTCTACTACGTGCTTGTGTGTTTACTACTTTGAGTGTATTTCACTGTTCGTGGACACTCTTGTATGCTTAGCATACATTTTGGTATCCACGGACACTGAATTACTGACTTACTATTGGGGCAGGCTCTACTAGTAGGCATAGTAGGTTTTGTAAGTGTCGGGGCATGTTTACGCCTCTGTTGAGCACTTGTACATGCCCCCTGCACTCGCACACATTTCCTGTGCACGTCGAGGTTGCGGCAGTGTGCCCTCAAACATATTCATATGGTGCTGCTACGCCATCTGTAGTGAGGTCACTCGGCACAAGGCTAAAACCGTCCTTGCGCCAAGCTTCTTGAATCTCGGGGATATTCTATTCAAAGAAAAACTACATATGCCTACTTTCCAAACAGTTCTGTATGATTCAATAAGCTTGGAAAAGTTAAATATAGTGTATCTAAGTACTGAGGCATGCAAACATGCTACATTTTTTGTAAAGGCAAGTCAGAAAGTCACCAGAATGTGTCTACATAGATCTCTTTACTGTATATGTCTAATATCCTTAAGTAATTCTTAATATCCTTAAGTAATGTACATAAGTGCTGTCTCAAGGGCTGAACAGAAACTGATGCCAAAAATACTGGCTATTCTCAATAAAGATGCCGCTGCAATATAAAGCCACAGAGGGAAGTTTACGCTCCATTTATCCTTTGCTCCATAATGTAATGCAGGTAAAGCTCACATCCTACCAGGACACCATTGGAAGTTGAGTTATTTCCTTGTTCCATGCATTAAGTTGCCTATCTATAAAATATATCAGGATGTAGGGTACAGTAACATTATCTAAGAACAATTTTTAATTTAAAAGACAGATTCCATTTACTTAATTCTGACCACTGTTCTACTGTTTTAGATTATATAACATTTCAGGTCAAATTTCTTGTCTCTGCTGGTGAAGAAGCCAATGAGATTTCTAAGTGACATTAATAGAACTTGTTGATGGGATAGATTTGTGTCCCAAAGACTCCCCTATCTGTGGAATAGACTCCCTCTCCATGTCAAGCAGAGTACCTTTCTAGCCCTCTTTATGAAGAACCTGGACAACTGAATGGGAAACAGAAAATACACCCCTGGTATCCCACCTGTGACACTACTGGACAGGGGGAAAACAGGTGCTGAGTTTGAGGGAACATGGGAAAAATGCTTGGCTAGATTTATAAAGATCTCCGGGCGAACAGCCTGGTATCATCATATGAATCTATGAACCTAAGAATCTAAATGACGAACTCCACTGTCTACAGATCAGCTTTGTTAAGCTATATATTTTTTCTGTAGAACAATTGATTTAAATTGATTAATGTTATATCAGGAAAGGATTTGTTATTCATCTAATAACTTTCATATTCCATCTAGATTAGATCTGATTATCTGGGCACTGCAATAACTTCCAGATAGATTTGATCTGATTATCTGGGTAATATAATAAAAGAATCATATCACTGGCAAATTCTGCAATTTGGCTGAGACTTTTTAGGTTGTTACCTGTCAGTACTACTCTAATTCTGAGTTTTCTTAAAGGGAAGGCCAGGTCAATTTATGTGTGACACTGACTCCATTAGCTGTACTTTCTCTTCAGAAACTCATTCCATTGATTTCAGAAATAAATGGATGGGTCTACAAACTTGAAAACAAGAAATATCAGTTGCATCACAATATTGATACTTGTTTCCATTGCCTGTGAACCATCACAGATCAAGCTGCAACTTTTTCCCATATTTTGATTTACATCTTTATATTTATTTCTCTTTTTTGGTAACAAAAGAAATCTACTGAAAAATCTCTTTATCTACCCTTTTAGGGGATTTCTCAGCACCCCGACTCTAGGACCTCATTCATAGCACACCATATCTGCTGTAAAAGTCTGGAAAAATAGTACAATTAATAGATGCATACTCCCAAACTTTCTTCAAAGCTGCCTCAAATTACTATGGCTGCATAACTGCCCACTCTACAACAAAAACTATTGGAACCCTACTCCCTGAATCCCCTTAACTGCTTCCCTTTGAAGGTCCATCCTTCAGAGAAATCAATGCTAGTATATTATTTATGTGAATAATCACTGTCCTATGTTTTGTTAGACTATAAGAAACAGGTGCTGTTCACAACTTACCAATTATCATGGTACATGTATCACTCTATCACTCAATTATTATATTATATATATTATTATATTTGTGAAGAACCAGGTGTAATATATTTGAGCTCATCATTAGGATTTGGTCCAAGGAGTTGACATTAATGAAATCCAAGAATCTCTGCACATACTTATTTGTGGTAGCTGAAGTTATCCAGTTGATAAAGGATTAGCTGAAATCAACCAAGAGCATAGTGTTTGGTTCAGTGGTGAGAGATGTCATTTTTTTATTTTAAAAGAAAAAAAAAACAACTCTATTGGATTATCACTCATGGCAGGCAAATTTACATTTATGTAAGTAATTAAATCAAATAACAAGTTCACATTTACAAACATTATGCATCACATGTAATAATCTATAGAATATAATCAATCCAAAGTTACATAAATTATTCAGTTTTTCACCTCTCTTAAATCTTTTTCTTTCCTCAGAAGATTTTCTGCATGTATTTTTCCCACAATTTACATTTTTTATATGCAATTTACTCCTACTCTTTTCTGAATATCCCACTTCCTGTTCTTTTATCTCTGTGACAATTTGCACTACTATAAGTATGGCTGATTTAGACTTTGATTTCCATTTTCTAGTAACTGCTTTTTTGGCACCCACAAAAGTTAAACTTAACAAGGCATTACTATGTTTAGGAAACTGAGATCTTAAAATCCCATCTAAAAAAATATTTCCTTAGTTACACTCATTTGCTCATTCAGTACTCCTTATACGGTAGTCTGTAGGGAATTTTTAAAGAATGCCAACCGATTACACTCCAAAAACATATGCTCCCAGGTATCTCTTTCTTCCCTATTACACTTCAACATTTGCCATCTTCCTGAGGGAAAAGTTTTTTGAGTTTGCTTGGGGTATAAAAGTATCCAGGCAAACACTTTCAAGCAAAAATCCTAAATCTTCTAGACTTTGTTCCAAATTTGGGAGCCATGCATATGTCCTCTCACTGTTTCTTTGTAAATTGCTTACCTATTCTCTCTTCCCAATCTTTTCTGACATCCTCTGATTGATTCCTGTAGTTATTGTACAGAATGTTATATGCCCTACTAATTATCCCTTTTTCTAACAGTAGAGTCTGCAATAGATTCAACTAAGACTCAACCACTGCAGATCGTTCACTTAGGATACCCATATCCCTTTCTGTTTGCTTATACTCTTATATCAATCCTTAATTGGGGTGACAGTCTCTAGCCTGCAGTTCAAATGTCATCTTGGCTTCTTCCCATTTTATTACCGTTGCATCTCTAATTATTTGTTCCCAATATCTTGATTCATTTGCTAGCTTCCTCCAGTAAATTCCAACCCCTTCTTGCTTATTCTCTCTATCCCTAATTGCTGTAAGCCCTATCGGCAGAATCTCCTTTCTCTGTTAGAAATGCTACATCTAAAGAAATCCCAATCCCTCCACACCCCACACTCCAGAGACCTCATCCTCATTACCACAATCAACAAAATGTGCTGGAGGGACAGGTTCATAACCTAGAGACTGCCCATGCTATGGAATAGACTTCCCACACATGTCAAACAGAGCACCTCATCTCGATGTCTTGATGAGTGGATGGGAAATAGAAAATTCACCCCAGGGATCACTCCAGTGGCTCTACTCGACAGAGGCACTGGGAACTAAGGTCGGGTGGCACGATGCCAGGGTAATCCTATGGGCTAGGGTTGTAAAGGCTCCAGGGCCATTAGCCTAGTACACACCTATGAACCTATGAACCTATGAACCTATGGACCTATGAACCATGTTGTCTTAGTTCTTAGTATATGTTCTGCTACTTTATGAATGTAATATTCTATATGACTGTTGCTATTCTCCTTTAAGATCCGCATCCAGAATCCCACTCTCTCCTTATTTCTTGAATTTTTCATCTGCTTCATATTCATCCCTTTCTTCTATGAATTGTAACATTTTGCTTTTCTTATGTGTAATAACCTTAATTGTGTAGCTCTAAAATATCCCTTCAAACTATGTAGTCCTAAACCTCCTTGTTCTATTGGAAAGATCAGCGTATTCCTCTTGATTCTTGCCCTCGTCCCCTCACAGATTAAATCCTTCAACTCCTTATTAATTGCTATCTCCAACTTCTCTTGTGATTCATAAAAATATGCCTGACCTGAGTATAAAACTAATGGGACTTGAAACAATGTTACTGCTTGTATCTTGCTTTCCATATCCACAGGCAAGAGATTCAGGGTTTTCAGTTGTATTATAATTTGTTTAGTCTCTTCTCACATATCCTTAGCTGCCATAACAAAATCCTTTTTCAACCAATAGTCCTAAATACTTAATTTTATCATGTCCCCATGAATATGAGTATTACTGAATCAATTCATATGTGGTTGTATAGGGCCGGATTCATTAACAGCTACACAGAAAGTAGCTATTGTGTTGGTGGCAAGCAGGCTATGCTGCCAACACATTAGGCTGCTATCTGGCATCCGTTAAATGGATCTACACAACATGCAGAGCCACCAGACAAAGATAAAGGACAGAATATACTAATAACAGCATAAAGAGCCAAAGTGCATGCTGATAAACTAACCCAGTATGGTGGAGCTATTCAAAAAGCTATAGAGTAATCATGTTCACTCAGTGTAGGCTTTTGTCTTGTACACCAAAATTATTTGGAATACAGCACAATTACACTTAGAAAAAAGGAGCTCAAGGGTTATTGCTGCTGTTATTATGTTGTATGTGCAGTAGGCTTTGAATTAGGATGCTGCTTCAGTGCTGCAGTTAGACTGCAGGCAAGAAGAAGAAGGGTGTTTAGTCCCAGTTTAACTTGTTATGGACTGCATGACAGAAATTGTTGAGAGATACAGGCTGTACAGGGAAACAGTTTAGGAAATATGAAACCTCTAATGCTCCCACCTCAGGTCCCAGGGAAAGCATGGAGAACCCATCCCAATGGAAACAAAGGTATGTTTAGCATTATGTATACTAGCTAATGGTACTTTCCAGAGAACCACAACAGATATATTAGGAGTGTCACAGGCATCAGCCAGTAGAATATTATACCAGTTTTTAAAAACAGTGCTAATGCATGTAAGGGATCACATTTGTTTCTCATGCACCCCAAAGGACAGAGTAAGAGCTATGCAGAAATTCTATGAAGTAGCACACTTCCCTGAAGTGTTAGGGGCCATAGATTGCACACACACAGAAATAAAAGCACCATCTGTGGAACAGGGAAGGAGGTACATCAACAAAAAGTAGTCTATAAACTATGAGGTTGTCTGTAATGCCCAAGGGATCATCTACAATGTATGTGCATGTAAGCAGTTTCCACAGCTCACACATGTGGCACACCTGTGAGTTGTACACCAGGTTTGCTAGGGGTGACACTCCTCTAAGGTATCTAGTAGGGAATCTAGGTTATGCACTTGAGCCCTGGCACACAACACTCATGAGAAAAACACACAACCCCACTGAGCAAGGATGCAATGAGGCCCACATTCAAACAAAGAATATCATGAATGTATGTTTGAATTGCTTAAATCAAGGTTCCAGTGTCTAGACACCTCAGGAGGTATACTTCAGTATGACTCAGGCACCTCTGTGTCATGTTACACAATATAATTCTCAGAAAACAGCTTCAACAAGAACAGCAAGGGGCAGGGCCACAGGCAGGGCCAGCAGCAGCAGATACAGATGAGGAGTCTGAGAGAGAACCAGCAGCTTCCGATGGAGCTGGCAGACAGAGGCATGCGCAGTATATCTTAACCCTGGCTAAGAGGCAAAGGATAGCACACACTTACTACTTAGTTCAAAATGTAAGATCCCAATCACATACAAATAGGAAAACTGATGCATGTCAATAGTATCAGACAGGTACAACTACCTGCAGTAATGAGAAGGTAAGTGTGGAACCTGTAAAGAAAAAAAGTTACATAACTGATTACTCTCATATGGAAATATATATGCATCTAAGCAGAGTATTTGTCTGAAGAGTACAGTTATGCCAGTAATATCTCTTCTGTCTGAATTTTGCAATGTACAGTACAAAATAGAACAAATACTGTGCATCAAGCATTTCAATTGACCACTGTTACCAAAACATGGAACAGATCAACCATACCAAGAAGCAAGACTGAAATGTTTAATGCTTTACTGACAGAACTAACTGAAATGCAATGAGGTTCCACAATTATAGGAGCAATCATATACAGATGAGTAGGATTAGGAAATCAAAAATTTTTATTTTGCAATACATATTGATAAATGCAAGCTTGTGAATAAGCAAACATTAGCTATCCGCTGTGTGCATCAGACATACATGTAACCCTAAGTCACAATGGCAGGTCAAAGGGCAGGGCACAATCCTCATCATTTGCACAGGGTGGGGGTTGTGGTAGGAGGGCAAGGCTGACACTAATGAAGTGAGTGTATGCATTAAAAAAAGAAGTAAGATCTATACACACTGAGCCGAGTGGAGGCTACAACTCTGATCTGAGATATATAACAATAAGTATCCTTTATTTGCTTATTTTTACTAGTTATTGCTTCTAGCAATTTATATATAGCACTTTTTATTGCCTGCTGCATACTTTTTACTGTATTTTATTGCTATTAACTAATTTGCACAGTTAAACTAAAAGTGTCTGCTTTACAGGGCCTGATAAATAAGTTTTTTACTGTCACACTGTTTGTAAAGCTTTTTAGCTAGTTTCACTGTGTGGAAAGTATTAACGGAAATTTTCTCTACTTGTTAAGCACATATTTGTTTGTTCTGATTTCCTGCCAAGGAATGTATCATATAACCGATTTGTTTGCAGTTAAAAGCATTCTGTAGATTCCTGTTGCTCCTTTATCTGTTTAAAATTTTCATTTTGTGGCTCACTGCTGTTCTTCTGCTGTGATAAACATTTCTGTATTGTTTACTGTCTAAAAGAGTGTAGGGTAGTAGCTTTAGTATTGTTCCCCACCCTCCCCGTTGGTGTCTTGCTGTTATACTTGGTGGCTTTGTAGTTGCCTGCCCCTACTGTAAATTTGATCTGGGTCACTCCTCCCAGTCTAGTGTCATAAGCTCATGCTACCTAATACAGAGAGAACATTTGAGAAGGCCAACACACTTAGTTTGCTAACCTTGAATTATTATCTGCTTCTCCTCTATCCATTTCCTTCACAAAACAATTATGCTTGTTTCCTGCCTTTCCTGTAACTAGTCTAGTCCAGATACAGATTTGCTGTATCCAGGATTGTTTGTAAGCTCCTGAGGCGTCCAAACCTTTCTGTGTTGTAAGGAAGCCTTCTAGCTTATCAGTGGGAGTGGTAAGCACTAGGTAACCTATCTTCCACATAAGGAGTGTTTCTGGCCCAAAAATTGTAGTGATTGGCCATTTGGGCAGTTTTTCCATCTCTCTCAACTTCCTGATTTAAAAGCCCGCATTTTAACTTGTTTCTTTCCTGTAACTAGTCTAGTTCAGATACAGATTCTTAGTTTTAGCAGTTGAATTTGCTTATTCATACTCAGCACTTGTTCAGAAGTTGTTGTGAGCACTAAATAAGCTACAAATTACTACTGCACTCAAGCTTCCTCATTACCTAGAGGAAAACAGTTTTTGTACTTACTTTCCTCACTTACTTAGAGAAATACAGCTCTTGTACTCACTTTCCTTATTTGTCTAGAGGAAAATATTTTTTTTTATTCAGGCATGTCCAAGGGTCAGCTCCCAGTGTTCTCTCCTGTCTATCTGATGAATGTGTGTATCTTGAGACAATGTAGCAATTGCCTCATGTACACAGACAACCCTCTCTTCCTACCACCCAACACTACAACCTGTGAGAGATGCACTTATCTAGCCAAACTGGAGGTACAACTCTCTCCAACCAAGACTGAACTTGAAAGTCAAGAGGAGAAGGTAAACACTTTCACCACACCACACTCATCACATAGTCTCACTAAACCTACACCACCAAAATCCACATATAGAAACACAAAAATATTCATTGAGGCTCTCAGTAATAATCTGCTCAAGCAACAGAGACCTCCAAAGCAAAAACGCAAGCAACCTCCACCCCCAACACAACCCAGATGACACATAGCTCACAGACTCAGTGCGCCACTGAACCACGGCCCATAAGGCAAAAAAACATACCCAACACGCTAGTCATAGGTGACTCTATAGCCAGGCACACTGATGTCCCACTCACCAGGCTAAACAAGGAGAAGGTTACTGTCAGCTGCCTGTTGGGTGCCAGGATCCACCACATAACCCACACACTCCGGTCACTCCACAACAAGTACAACTATGACTCTGTCATTGTCCATGTTGGTGTGAATGGCCTGAGATGTATCTCCCTGGACTACATGAAAAGAGACATGGAAGAGCTCAAGCAGATATGACTCTAGCCCTGTGTAGCATCCTGCCATCGCCCAGATTGATATTGCAGTATGACAAAATAATTGACTTCAACAATTGGCTAAGCTTCTGGTGTCATTCTAAGGGGATCCAGTATCTGTCTGCCTGAGATGACACGGTCGACAGACCATGATTTAAAAAGTTTAAATTGCATTTGCCTTCTGCTTTTTACAGTTTTTGCACTTGTTTTATATCAATTTAAGTCATTTTTGTATTGTATAACTGTTGTAGGCTACACACTAAAGTGTGCTAGCCTGTTTATAGCATTTGCAGTGTTTTCTGTGTGTTTTTCTGCTGTTTCCTGAAAAAAAAACAAAAAAAAAATTCTCTTTTCCCGCCTTTGCTGAACTAGATTAGTCCAGATTTCAGGTTTTGCTGAATTCCGGACTGTGGTATAGGTTCCTGTGTTGCCCATATCCTTACTTGGCTAGGAGGAAGCTTCTCTGTTCACCAGTGAGAGTGGGAAGCTTTGAGCAGCCTATCTGCCCCTGGAGGAGTAGTTTCAGCCCTGAAACTAGTAGCTTATTGGCCGTTTTGGGTCAATTCCTATCTCTTTCAGTTTCCCTGCTTTAAAACCCACATTTGTGCGGTTTTGCACCAGTATACAATTCCGCACAGCTCCTTGTGGTGTCCTGCAGAGTGATACAGGCAACAGAGATACCCAAGAGAGACTTTTCCAGATTTAAGTATTTTTCCTCTGTTTTTTTGCTCCAACTGCCTTTTCCCGCCTAAAAAGTGAATTTGTAACTGATCTGTGCTTTGAAAAGTTTAAATTGCATTTGCCTTCTGCTTTTTACAGTTGTTGCACTTGTTTTGTATCAATTTAAGTCATTTTTGTATTGTATAACTGTTGTAGGCTACACACTAAAGTGCGCTAGCCTGTTTATAGCATTTACAGTGTTTTTTGTGTGTTTTTCTGCTGTTTCCTGAAAAAAACAAAAAAAAAAACAAAAAAAAAATATTCTCTTTTCCCACCTTTGCTGAACTAGATTAATCCAGATTTCAGGTTTTGCTGAATTCCGGACTGTGGTATAGTTTCCTGTGTTGCCCATATCCTTACTTGGATAGGAGGAGGCTTCTCTGTTCACCAGTGAGAGCGGGGAGCTTTGAGCAGCCTATCTGTCCCTGGAGGAGTGGTCTCAGCCCTGAAACTAGTAGCTTATTGGCCGTTTTGGGTCAATTCCTATCTCTTTCAGTTTCCCTGCTTTAAAACCCACATTTGCATGGTTTTGTATGATTTTGCACATAGCTCAGCATAGGGCAGCACCACTTAAACGGGTTTAAACTATTCCCGGCTCCACAAAGTTTGCTCTTCACTTTTTCCCTTAGAACTGTTCTAAATCTCAAAGTAAGCACTCTATTTTCATTCTAAAGCCCTGCAGGTGCTCATATAAGTAATCTTATAAGTAAACACTAATAAACTAAAGCACTATACCCTCTTATACTCCCCTTTAAGTACTTGGCTTCCTATTGGTCCTTTTTGATCAGTCAAAAAGTAGTTTCTTATACTATTCTGGCATGTCCAAAAGTCAGTTTCGGGTTTACTCACCAGTCCAGCTGGTGAATCTGGGAATCTTGAGGCAATGTTACAACTGCCTTATGTACACAGACCACCCTCTCCTCCTCCCAACAAACTCAAATATATGTGAGAGATGCAACTATATAGTCAAACTGGAGGCTGAGCTCTCTCAACCCAGTACTGGCACAGTCAGTCAGGAGGAGAAGGTAACCACACACACCACAAATCCAGTCTCACATAGACCTATTGCAACAGCAAACCAAACACATAAACACACAAAAACATAGTCAGAGGCTCTAAATAAAAATCTGCCCAAGCAGCTGAGACCTCCAAAGCAGACATCCAAGCAACCACTACCCCACAACAATACCCACGTATCACATAGTTCACAAAGTCAGTGTGCCACACAGTCACAGCCCTTAAGGCTAAACAACACACCTAATACACTTGTAATAGGTGACTCTATTGTCAGACACAATGATGTCCCACTCACCAGGCTGAACAAGGAGAAGGTCACTGTAAGCTGCCTGTCGGGTGCCAGGATCCGCCACATAACACAAGCACTCAGGTCACTCCAAAGCAAGTACAAATATGACTCCATCATTTTCCATGCTGGTGTGAATGACCTGAGACGTACCTCCCTGGACTACATGAAAAGAGACATAGATGAGCTCTCTGATCATGTAGCCCAGGCCGGTATGACCCTAACCTTGAGTAGCATCTTACCCTCACCAAGAATGATGCCACAGTATAAAGACAAAATGATCAATTTTAACAATTGGCTAAAGTATTGGTGTCATTCAAAGGGCATCCAGTGTCTGTCAGCCTGGGATGACATGCTCGACAAGCCACGTTGCTTCGCTAGGGACGGCTTGCTCCTGTCACCCCTGGGCTTTCGAATACTGGCTAAGGCTCTTGCCACCCCCATAGTGCCTTTTTTAGGCAAGGCTCAAAAGACAAACCCACCTCCATAGACAACACAAGGAAGAAGAAACTAAGGGTAATGCTGCTCAACGCCAGAAGTCTAAACCTCAAGATGCACGTACTCGAGTCTCTCCTCAGTATGGAGAATATCAATATTTGTGCAGTAACAGAAACCTGGTTCAAGGCTCCCGAGAGCACCCCAGCACTACCAGGTTATATCTCATACCATGCTTTTCGGCCCCAAAACTCGGACCGAACCACAAAAGGAGGGGGAGTATCCATCATCAAAGATACCCACACCTCCAGGTTAGTGGCACTGCACAAAGCATTGGAGACCATCCATGTGCAACTAACAGTGGGCAAAACTGCCTTTCAGTTTGTAGCCTGCTACAGACCACCCTCCCAAACTCAGGAACCCCACTCGGCTTTCCTGAGAACACTGGAGAATATGAAGGTCTCTCCAAACACCATTATATTAGGTGACTTCAACTACCCAAACATAGACTGGGAGCACTACTCAAGCCCCAACACCCTTGCCCAACGGTTCCTAGAATTTATAAACTCAAATGCTATGGAACAACTGGTCACCACTCCCACAAGAGGGGAAAACATATTGGACCTGATCATCACCAACATGGGGACTCTATGTTCCATAACAGAGGTATACCCCTCATTAGTAAGATCTGACCATAAAGTAATCACACTGGACATCCATATCCCATTCCCACCCCCAGCCAAGGAAACCACAGTGAAGAACTTCTCAAAAGCAAACTTCACACTTCTCAAAACTGAGGTGGAATCCTTCAAAGCCCCCGGGTCAGTGGAAAATACGGCCCAGACCACAGAATCCTTTACAAATGCATTCTATGGACACCTACAGGAATGCATGGATTGTGCTATCCCAAATAAAACCAAGACTCACTCCTCCAAAGGCAGGAGACCTATCTGGTGGACTCCAGCCATAAATAAGCTATACAACAGAAGGAGGAAGCTACTACATGATAGAGAAAAATCCCAAAAAGGGAAGGCATCTCTGATCTGTACTAGCAAGGAACTACGATCCTTCATAAAATCATCTAAGGCCAGCTTCGAAAGAAAAATTGCACAAGATGCTAAAGATAATCACAAGGCCTTCTTTAGTTATGTCAGGAAACTGAGTGACAACTCCCAGATATGCTCTGAGTTAGTGCAAAATGACAAAAAATACACTGAACCCACAGACATTGCCAACATCCTGGCAGACAGGTTCAGTGTAACCCCCTCCCTTCCGCCCAAAAAGAGCAAATGTCTATCCCAACAGAGTGTAGCCTCCCTAACATCACAGATGCACAGGTGAGAGCTGCCCTCTCCAAAGCAAAAAACACAGCATCAATGGGACCGGACGGTGTCCCGGGCTGCATCTTACATGAGCTCCAAGAAGAACTGAACCCTCACATAAAGTCACTGTTCAATCTCAGCCTTACTACAGGATACGTACCCAAGGAATGGCGTACAGCAACAGTGGTCCCACTCCACAAAGGTGGTGCCACAATGGACCCCGGAAACTATCACCCTATAAGCCTGACTAGCCTGGTCTGCAAAGCTATGGAGCGTATCATCATGGAACTCATAAACAAAGACATTGGGAACCTCCAAACACTGGATCCTACCCAATTTGGCATTGTTAAGGGCAGATCTTGCCTCTTGAACCTGGTCGACTTCTTTGAAACAGTCATCAAGGCCATAGATGAAGGGAAGGTAGTCCACACAGCCTACCTGGACCTCGCAAAAGCCTTCGACACAATACCCACCTCGGGCATCATAAATAAGCTCACCAGCTTAAATATCAACCCCTATGTCAGAAGATGGATTGCAAACTGGCTCAGGGATAGAACCCACATGGTCAGAATTGCAGGTGCCATGTCATACTCTAAACCAGTTACAAGTGGCGTCCCATAAAGCTCAGTCCTGGGACCTCTCTTGTTCAGTATATATTTCTCTGAGGTACAGGCTAACACGGGAGGACTATGGCTGACCAAGTTCGCAGATGACTGCAAACTGGGTGCCATAATCGACTCGCCGACTGACACAAGCATCCTCTAAAAGGGTCTCACAGAGACAGATAACTGGTGCCAGAGCCATGGCCTAAAGCTAAATGCCAAAAAGTGCATAGTCATCCCCTTTGGGAAAAACAAAGTGCCCACAAATTACCACATAGGTGGTAATCCATTAAGTATGGAAGAAGTAATTAGGGATTTGGGAACCCAAGTAGACAGCAATCTCTCGTTTGACAATCACATTGCCAAAGTGGTTAGAAAGACCCTCTATATAGCCCACCTTATCACGAAAGGGTTCACATCTAGATCAAGAGAGGTCATTGTGCCCCTCTACTCATCACTCATCAGGCCTATAATTGAATACAATGCCCCATTAGGGATGTACCTTACTCGACACCTGCAGCAACTGGAAAGACCCCAAAAGTACCTCACCAACAGGATCAAGGGACTCAAACAGATGCCCTACGCAGTTAGGCTAAAGAAACGCCAGCTCTACTCAGTTGCTTACCGCCTACTCAGAGGCGATCTTTGCCTGACGTATAAAGCCATGTCCAACCCAGAATTAATGGACATGCTCCACCTCAGGAAATCCAAATCCCTTAGAGCTACACACTCCAATGACTTAAACCTCAGCACAGAAATAAATAGGACATGCTGGAGGGACAGATTCATATCCCAGAGGCTCCCCTCACTCTGGAACAAAACCCCAATCCATGTTAGGCAGAGCCCCTCAATGACTCTCTTCAAGAGAAATCTTGATGAGTGGATGGGAGATCGTAGGTTTACCCCTGGGATCTCTTCTGTGTCCCAACTAGACAGAGGCACAGTAAACTAACCTTAAAAGGGCTATCTTCTGTGACCTACTATACAGAGGCACAGTCAACTAATCTAAAAGGGTGGCGAAAGCCAAACACACTCTGGCTAAGCTTATAAATGCCCTAGGGCAGATAGCCTAGTATCAACCTATGAACCTATGAACCTATGATGCTTTGCCAGAGATAGCCTGAACCTGCCACCCCTGGGATTCCAGATACTGGCTAAGATTCTTGCCTCCCCTATAGTGCCTTTTTGAGGCAAGGTTAAAATGACAAATTCACCACTGTAACAGGAACAGGCAAGCAAAAACTGAGTGTAATGCTACTCGATGCTAGAAGTCTAATTCTCAAAATGCACTCCTCAAGGCACTCCTTAAAATGGAGAACATCGGTATCTGTGCAGTGACTGAGACCTGATTCAAGGATCCAGAGAGCACCTTGGCATTACAAGCTATAACTCATACCACACTTTTCGGCCACCTATCTTGGACCAGAACACCAAAGGCGGAGGTGTGTCCATATTCTTTAAGGATATCCACACCTCCAGGCTAGTTGCTCAGCATAATGCATCCGAGGTTATCCAAGTGCAACTAACTCTGGGCAAAACTGCAATCCAAATTGTAGCTTGCTACAGATCCCCCACAATGCCCCAGGAGCCAAGTCCTTTTTTCTTGATATACTGGAAAATATTACGGCTCAACCAAGCACCCTAATAATGGGTGATTTCAAATACCCCACCATTAACTGGGAAAACTACTCCTGTATCAACTCCTTTGCTCAACGCTTTCTGGAATTCATAAATTCCAGCGCCCTGGATCAACTTATCCACACCCCCACCAGGGGCAACAATATCCTAGACTTAGTCATTACCAACATGAGTGACCAGTGTTCCACACCTGAAGTCAACTCCTCATTGGTCAGATCCGGCCATAAGCAAATCACCCTAGATATCCACATCCCATTAAGGAAACTACTGTAAAAATTTTCTCCAAAGCCAACTTCATGCTTCTTAAGACAGAAGTGGTGAACTTCATGGCACCCATCCAGATGGACAGTACACTTATGACTGTGGAATCCTACACAAATGCACTCTATAAGCACTTCCACGAGTGCATGGATTGTGCTATTCCAAACAGAACCAAGATGCTATGCTCCAAAAAAAAGAAGCCAATCTGGTGGTCCCCTGCCATAAGCAAACTCTACAACACAAGGAAGAAACTGTTGCAAAAGAGAATAAAATCCCATGAGTGGAGGAGGTCCCTGGTCAGCCTCAGTAAGAATCTGAGATCCTTTATAAGATCCTCCAAAGCTAGCTATGAAAACAAAATCACTACTGATTCTAGGGACAACCACAAAGCATTCTGTAGCTATGTCAAGAATCTCAATAGTAACAACCAAATCTGCTTTGAGTTGCAGCACAGTGGCACGAAAATTACAGACCCAATTGATATTGCAAACATCCTGGCAGATAGGTTCAGTGCTAACTTTACCCCCCTCTCACCCCACTAAAGGACCCATATCTGTACAGGAAGAATGCAGTTTCCCTGTAATCACAACTACGCAGGTAAAAGCTGCACTCTCTAAAGCCAAAAATACAGCATCCATGGGACCGGACAACATCCCAGGCTACATTTTACATGAATTTCAGAATGAACTGGCTCCCGACCTAAGCACCATGTTCAGCCATAGCCTCACATAAGGCTTTGTGCCCACTGAATAGCGCACAGCAACAGTTATCCCACTCCACAAAGGGGGAGCCACCACTGATCCTGGGAACTATTGCCTTATTAGCCTGATGAGCCTGATCTGTAAGGCCATGGAACATATCATCATGGGACTCATAAACAAAGACATTGGTAACCTCCAAACTCTGGACCCCACCCAGTTTGGGTTTGTGAAAGGCAGATCATGCCTCCTGAACCTGATTGACTTCTTTGAGGCAGTCACCAAAGCCATAGACGAGGATAAGGTGGTTCACGCAGCCTATCTTGACCTCGCCAAGGCTTATAACACCATCCCCCATTCTGGAATTACAGCTAAACTCACTAAATTAGGTATAAATCCCTACATCACAAGATGGGTTGCCAACTGGCTCACTGACAGAACCCACACTGTAAAAGTTGCAGACTCCAAATCTGACTTCAAACTAGTGACAAGTGGAGTACCACAGGGTTCAGTCCTGGGACCTCTCCTGTTTGGAATCTACCTCTCTGAAGTAAAGGCTAACACAGAAGGCCTTTGGCTAATGAAATTTGCAGATGACTGCAAACTAGGAGCCATAGTTGAGTCCCCAAATGATGTGGACATCCTACAGAAGGGCCTCACTGAGCCAGATGCCATGGCCTCAAGCGCATTGTCAAAAAATGCATCATCATCCCCTTTGGTAAAAACTCTGTACCCATGAACTACCACATAGGCGTCTGTCTACTTAATGCTGAATGTGTGATAAGAGACCTTGGGACTCAGGTGGACAGTAGTCACTCCTTTGATAATCACATTGCCACAGTAGTCAGGAAAGTCTTCTATATAGCACACTTCATCACAAAAGGATTCTCATCCAGTAAAAAAGAGGTCATCGTTCCCAACTACTTCCCAACTACAGAAGGGCCTCACTGAGCCAGATGCCATGGCCTCAAGCACAATGTCAAAAAATGCATCATCATCCCCTTTGGTAAAAACTCTGTACCCATGAACTACCACATAGGCGGCAGTCTACTTAATGCTGAATGTGTGATAAGAGACCTTGGGACCCAGGTGGACAGTAGTCACTCCTTTGATAATCACATTGCCACAGTAGTCAGGAAAGTCTTCTAAATGGCACACTTCATCACAAAAGGATTCTCATCCAGTAAAAAAGAGGTCATTGTTCCCAACTACTTGGCACTCATTAGACCCATTATATAGTACAACACCCCTTTTGGAATATACCTCACAAGACATCTGTAGCAGCTGTAAAGGACACAGAAGTACCTCATAAAGAGGATGACTGGACTCAAACAGATGCCCTACACTGACTGTCTCAAATACTTCAAGCTTTACTCTGTATCATACCACGTACTCTGAGGTGGTCTCTGCTTAACACATAAAGCTATCTCAAACCCAGAGCTGTTGAACATGCTACACCTAAAGAAATCCCAATCCCTCCAAGCTGCACACTCTAGGGACCTAAACTTTGTCGCCACAATAAAAAGGACATGCTGGAGGGATAGATACCTGTCCCAGAGACTTCCCATACTCTGGAACAAGCTACCAATCTATGTCAAGCAAAGTTCCTCATTAGCACTCTTCAAGAAAAATCTTGATGAGTGGATGGGAAATAGGAAATACACCCCGGAGATCACTTACATGGCTCAGCTTGACAGGGGCACAGTAAAATAACTTTCTTTGGTGGCATAAGACAGGAAACCTTGTTATCTAGACTTATTTAGGCCCTTGGGCCGATAGCCTAGTACCTACTTATGAACCTATGAACCTAAGAAACACATGTGTACAGTGTTCAGGACCAGTTACAACAGGTGTATAGCTCTCAACAGTAATGTTTAGATAGTTTGCATATGTGTGAGGTGGCATGAACAAGTGAATGTGTGTGTGTGTGTGTGTGTGTGTGTGTGTGTGTGTGTGTGTGTGTGTGTGTGTGTGTGTGTGTGTGTGTGTGTGTGTGTGTGTGTGTGTGTGTGTGTATGTGTGTGTGTGTGATGTGTGCATGTCTGCATGAACACAAGCAAGCACTGTGCTAGCATTATATCCTGGCATCTTGGATAGGTGTGAGCTATGCATGATAGAGTACAAATTTCAGCTCCATCATTCCCAACCATAGGAACCACCTCTGCCAGGATTTGTACTACTACTTCTATGGCCCTGTCTGGAAGTCAGGGTGCTACATGAACATGAGTGATGTTTGTTGGATGAGTTCTCATCATGACTACATCCAGGACCACATTACACCACTGACACTGCCTAATCCAATGTTTCATTCATCCTGTCCAAGTAGTCACCCACATAGGTCAGGGAGTCACTTATGTCAGAATGCATGGCATTTAGTAGTCACACTATGTTTTCTGAGGCCCTGCTGGAACATGCCTGTTCCTCCATTACAGACCTATGCATACGTCTGGCAACACCTAATGACACACCTCCATCAGGAGTAGGGTGGACAGTAGACCTCCTCTGAGCACCTCTACCCACCCACCTTCATGGCACTTTCCCCACACAATGGCTACAGGGAGAAGTCAGCTCTGCATCTGGACTAAGCGCACTACCCTGATCGATTGTTTCACCCTCAACCAGTCCTCGATTAAAGGTATCAGTGTCATTGGTATGCATAGGCATACTGACTGTGTGTGAAATATGGGCAGGTGATGAGGGAACCACAATATCTGTGTTACTCTGATCCTCTGCACCCCAGACTGTGCCTCTTCATTGCCACCATCATCATCAGAGGCTACCGATACACTGACATTATGTGGTAGGAGTTCCTCCATGCCACTTTCAGGATCACCTATGATAACAAGCAATGAACACAACAAACAAAGAAATAAAGAATAAAATTGGTCACATAGTTTCCTTGAAAAAAAGTTATATTAAACTTTAACAGATGCTAAAGCAACACAAAGTTTAATATTATATACACCTGAATTTAACTTACATACAGTAATAACAATAACCAAATGTGTGCTTACCATGTGCAAGTGGGCCACCTCAAACACCCTCCTCTATTTCTCTATGACTGTGTTGTCTGATTCAAACTTATCACTGGTTCTCTATATATCAGGCATTTAAATATATGCATATAATGATATAACAATACACTAGCTTTTTGCAAACCTCAAAGGTCTGTTTGAGACACTCTCGGTCTGTCATCCACATCAACATAAATGTCAAGTACTCAATGTAAACCCTCAGTCAAGCTATTTGGATCTGTGGTAATGGGCAGGATTTCCTCTGTTTCAGTTAGTGGTGGGTTGGTAGCTGGACTAGCTGCAGCAGCCACCTGTTCTTGGGCAATTGCAGTGAACCTACAATGAGAAGAGACTATCATTCTAATTTTTATTGATATCAGTTGGGTACGACAACCCTGCATTTCCAAATGTTAGCCAGGCATTCCACTTATGCTGTGCTGATGAGCCACATGAAGGCAGAAACATGCATGCCCAAAGCTAGTGGGGTTTGACTTTATTGGCCTGAAACTGTCCAGAAATAGACTTAAAAGAAAAGGTCATCGACATTCAGAATTGCCATTTAGCTGACACGCCTGATGTCCTTAAGGGGTAATTTGCATACATCCCATGTCACCTCTAATACAAGAGGTTTAAGGTATCACACAGAAGAAAGTCTAGCTTTGCTAGATTTTTCTTTTTGTTTTTTTTTATTATCTTTTTTTAAATATAAAAATATACAATAAGTGCAGGAAAAGTAAACATGGTGGAAGGATCTACACAATTACATGCACATACCCTAGCACTGTAAAGATGAGCATTGAGAAGTGTTAACTGATAATGGTTTGCAGGTGTCTATGGTTTCCCTGACTGCAGGAACAATCAGGGTTTCACAGTCTCACTTCTTTGATTTACACTTACTGTGGGTGTGTCAGGGGAAAAGAGACCTACCAATAAGTCGGAACATACATTGAGTGAGTTAAGACATCAGCATCCTTAACATTTTAATGCTGGCTTTAATGTCCACTGTTATTGCTCCTTATAAAGAAATGTTGTTCATATTCAAGGGAGTACTTTACACATTAATAAAGATAACAAATGCAATAAAGCAGCGATAGAATTGCTCTGAAGAAAGAGATAAGGGAATAAGGCATCATAAAGAGAGTAAGAGATCTGAGGCATTTGCAGTCTTCATTTAATATTGTGTGAGTGCACAGGTAACCTAACTGTTGACAATATCACAAATATCCAGACAATTATAGTCAAATGAGGAAGGACAACTTTCATAACTTCTTTCTGTTACACTTTCAATGTGAGTTGATACAATGTCACATTATCTATACATCTAAAAACTTTTTTCTCCTTGCAAATACATGTCTTTGTCTGTGACAAATTTGGGAAACTCTGTTCAATGATTGTTCTTACTATCCCATTTTGATGGTAATAATAAGATGCATATTCTGAGAACAGCATCATGTCCCTCTTTATATCATCCAAGGAGGTGCATCTCAAATCAGTCACTTCCACATATGCAATAATCAGGTCATATGTGCACCTAGGGCTTTAACTGCATACATATTCTGCCACCTGAGAGGCATTTAACCATTATGTTATCTTTGGTCAGCCTGGTGAGTGGAGCATCTGTGTATCTAACTATGGAGTCACTTATAACCAGCATGTTGCTAGATGAACTAGCTTGGCATTGCTGTTTTATTGGGCTTCTGGTTAATTGCTTTATGACCTCTTGTTAGTATCTCTAATATTTATTATATCAGAGTAAGCCATAAGTTGGATAAAAGTGGTTGATGACGTATGTGTGCTAGAAATAAATTTAAGGGATATGATTGATTCTTAGTTGAAGAAGGATTTGGTAAATATTTTTTATGGCATCAGCATAACACAGCTTATAGTTTGTAAACTGTAAGTTTTGCATAGGTGCAGGTGGTGGTTAACCAGTGTTAAGCACAATGCATGTATCTGTCTGAGAGAGGGATGCCTGCAGTTGAGTCAAGTACTTGCACCTCTCACAGATGCAGTCCTTAGGGTGAGTGTGAATTTTTTGTCAATGAGCATGTAGCTGTTCATACACTGTCTAAGATTCCCTGTACTACAAGGCTGGCAATAGGGAGGGAGTGTATTGACTCCACACAATGACCAGCATTAATAGATTTAAAGTAAATGAGGATCTATAGAGGGGCTTTGGAAATAATTTATTTGACTGGTTTTATATTCAGCATAATCCCAGGCTGGCTACTAAATGCAACTGGTACTCAGGCTATGCTGATCTGTACAGCTAACAGGAAGTTCAAACAACTTTGCAGAAGAAATTTCAACAAAGTGGCAATGGGTAAGTCACTCAACAATGTTATAAGAAGATATAATTCCTGTAGAAATAATTTTACTTGCTCACACTATTTGATATGGAAATAGCACTACCAAAGCAATATGTTCTGTGCAGTTCTTCACAGTAAATACAACAAAAGGAACAAACGAACCAATGAAAACTAGGGAAAAATTGAAATCCAATTTTCTTTAAATCACCGTAATCTCTTTAAGAAGATGAAGTCAGATTTAGGCCCCACACAGTAAATACAAAAGAAGAAAACAAAAGGACCAATGAAAACTAAGTGAAATCTGAAGCCCAAATGCTCTAAACCACCCATAACCTGAAGTAATTAGTCTAACTCTTAATTAGATCAAATTGCAATGGATTATATAATGGATTTCACCACTGGCTAAACAGATTTACACAAGACATTGATTTAAGTGAAGCAGCACAATATTAAACACACCACTTAATTTCTCTTAAAAAATCTATAACCCTGGCCTAGGTTTTGCAAATTAATTTCTCTTAGACAAGCCTTAAAGGTATATCATTCTTAATTGTTAATTCCATGCAATATTTAAAATATATAAAAATATTACAATATATTTTCCTGATTCATGGTGGAAATTTAATTTCCTTGTTGTTACTGGTATATTGCACATGCACACACACGTGCACACACACACACACACACACACACACACACACACACACACACACAGGCACGAATATATATATATATATATATATATATATATATATATATATATATATGAATTATATACAATTTCCTTGTTGTTATTGTTATGTTGCATACAATGTCAGCCCCCACAAGACATGTACACAGATGCACATAGTTTTTTTTTCTCAGAAGTTCAGTTCAAACTTACCAGTATATCATTCTTAATTGTTAATTCCATGCAATATTTAAAATATATAAAAATATTACAATACATTTCCTGATTCATGGTGGAAATTTAATTTCCTTGTTGTTCACACACGCACACACACACACACACACACACACACATATATATGTATATATATATATATATATATATATATATATATATATATATATATATATATATATACATATGAATTATATGCAATTTCCTTGTTGTTACTGTTATGTTGCATATAATGTCTCCCCCCCCCCCAAGACATGCACACGGATGCACATTGTTTTTATTTCCTCAGAAGTTCAGTACAAACTTATCAGTGGAATCCAATCAATAGCATTTTGGAGGAATAGAAATAAAATCTGTGTTACTATTGTTGGTATACAATTAAAAGGGAGCACATGAAGCAAATGTCAGGACAGGTTCATATACTCAAGACAGTGCACTTGGGTTGCAGTTTGTTGTGGTTGAAACATGTTCTGCAAGCCTCTGTTAATGCAAAGATATGAATCTGAGGAGCTATTTAATATTCACCTGCCAGAAACAGCATTACTACCATATCCGAGGTGACAAACTCTTTGGCACACCAAAATAAAACATAAAAATTAAGAATGGGTGGAAACAATGATGGAAGAAACAAATTAATTAATTTAGTTCAATAGCTTTTTATGTAAATGACTAATTATATTCATCCAATTTCATTTCATTAAATTATATATCATTATGTTTCATGTACTACAAATTGATTTATCTTTCTTTGAAGTCTCCATAGCATTTATTCTCTTAAAGCCAGATAAGGCCCAATGACCAAGATGACTTTGACACATCTTTCTATAGAAAATGCAAGACACAGCTGAGTCCTGTTCTCCAGAAGCTATTTAATACTATTAAATATAATGGGTTGTCACACAAATATACTATTAAATATAATGGGTTATCACACAAGTATAGGAATCAATCTACAACTATTATTTTGCACAAACCTAGCATGTGCACTATTTCAATTAAAATTATTTCCCAAATTATTTAACTTAGAGTGAAATTCAATGGAAAATGGTATCTAAATGTGTTAGAATAATGGCTGATAAAGTTACCTCATAATTCCAGTTAGAATTCATGGAATTCATGGAGAGGAGAATGATAATAAAATGTTGCTATTATAAAATTTACACCATAATAACAATTGTTATACACCTATGGGTATATTTGCCCAAAACATTGATAAGCAGTCTACATTATCTTTTATTATGAATTACTCAAAAATAAACTGTTTTGGCAAATATATCAGTGCCATAAATGTCTTCTATGAATTCATCTATAACTGTTTGGCAATTAATGGGACAGTTTCTCCTGCAATCAATTTCTTGACTCATATTAGACAAGGATGTGTTATATCACCTTATGTTTTATAACATCTCTTGAAATACTCTCTCATTGTTTCATACAAAATGTATACCATATGGCCACATTTTGGTATAACAAAGAGTAATATTATTTCTTTAACATACTGTATAATCTTGTATATAAATAAATATCAGTTAGCACTGAGGACTATGGCTGTGATGTGTTAATGAGCAAAGTAATTTGAGGTTTGATTCCCTCAGCTTCTATTTGCTTACTGTGGCACAGCAGACATGTCACTTAGATAATGCTCAAGGAAAATTTGGAAATTGTATTATGCTCCTCAGTGGTCTCTTGCATCACGTGCCTAGTAACTATCCATGAGGCAATAATCAATTAATTCCCTAGCACTTCTGACCGTAAACTAAATATTGACAAGTCAACTCCTTTTTGTATACATCCACAGATACATCAGATTATTAGGATTTAGTTCCTAAAATAAAAATATTACTCAATGAAATTAACTGCTTAGTCCTCAAATATAAAGTAAGCCAGTATCCTTGACATATCTCATTTTAAGCTAGTCAGTCAATAAAATGAAGCTGACTTGATATCATTACCTCCACTAATTAAAATGAATCATTTTCATATTTGCAACAATATAACTTTGCAAATCTCTCTGGATTACTTTAAGACAATTAATGCACTTTTTATTTATTTTACCTAGCAAAATAAATTGATATGAATATGTTCTCTATTTCTAATTTCAAAGATGTTCTCAAATTACAAAGCCTCCAATAGTTACACTTTTCATCAAAATTTATAAAACTTACCAACTCATCAAATAACCAATAAATGGAGGGGAGGTCTAAATGGAGAGATGATAAGTCAACAAGCAAAGGAGAGTAGAATTGCTTAAATTGAATTCATCCTCAAGTCTTGGTGAGTACCTTCACTAGGTGGACTCTGTTTTTCACAACATTTCACCAAGATGACACTGATATATAGACTGTATTTTATATAGCATATATCATGGTCAGAAGTAGACGAACAATAAAACAAGATAGCTGGCTGCACAAGACTCAGGATAAAAATGTGTCCAATCCTTGTAGGCACACAAGTGTTATGACTGGAAAAAATGACAGTGTAGAATCCTCAAAATACGGAAACATTTCTACAATGGGGCTAGGCTAGGCCCAGGGGGAGGATGGCCTCACTGTTGTAGAAGGAAGCACCAGTCCACAAAAATCACAAAAACTGGTAGGCCAAAGAAGAACCATAAAGATGACAGACTAGACTATTCAGGATAAGAAAGAAATTATGTATTGTTACTATTATGCAAATTTCCAGACACAAGATATACAAAAAGATTAAGAGAGAAATTAGAGGAAAGAAAATACTTCCACAAGAAAAACTGTCAGAAGCCTCAAGTAAAAATGTGTGTTCATTAATATAACAGTTTTGTGAAAAAATATTATATAGAACAAGAAGCATGTATCTGTTTGGAAAAAGAAGCATCTGAGGAAGTGCGAAAATATAAACAACAAAACCTAGAGATTTTTGAAAAATATAAAAAAAGAAATATGGACATAGGAAACAAGGAGAGATTTTATATAGTGCAATATGTATGCAAAGTCGAAAGCCAAATTAATCAATACAAAAAAGGCAGCCCCAAAGATATTCTAAGAGAAATACAAGCAAAGGCATTCAGCTATGGAACATTTCACAATAAAAATAATGTAGAAAAAAAGATTATTAGTAGTATTATTAGTAGAAGTTAAAAAAATATAAGTAGAAATTATAGAAGGCCTGCAAAGTGAAAGATTTGGTGTAGAAGGTCTAACACAGGTTGCATTGCAGCATGATGAAATGACTCCCCAAAGTTAGAAGAAACAGGAAGATTAGGAGACATCTGAAGAAGAAATATGGATGTGGGAAAGAGATTTAATATTGTGCAATATTTATGCAAAGGAAAAAGCAAAATTAATCGATACAAAAAAATAGCACCAAAGATGTTTGAAGACAAATACAGGGAAAGGAAGCTGGACATAGAAATCTTTACAATACAAAAAAAAAAAAAAAAAAAAAAGAAAGAGGAAAAGTAGAAAAGAAGATTAGTAATGGAGAAGTTAAAGAAATCAAAACTGCGTTTATGGAGTACCTGAAAGTGAAGGATTTGCTATAGAAAATCTAACTCAGATAGCACAACAGCGGGATAGAACAATAGACATCCAAATTAAGGAGAAACCAGTGGAATGGGAAGCAAATGGGCAGTTGCCATATGAAGATATTTTGGAGCCTTCCACAAGAAACCAGTATAAACATTTACTTGAAGCTGGATAGGGAGTGAAGGAACAGGAAACTGTGGCAACTCTGACACAGTCAATGTTGAGGAGTGATAGACCAGTGAGTTCCCATATGACAAGCAGCAGATGACACAGGATGAAATTAAAGAGAATGTGCCACAGGAAGATGCTACAGAACTCTCTATAGAATGCCCGCAGGGAAGGGAGAGCAAAAAATGTGTCCTTATTTTAGAAAAAAATGAGTTAAGAGAAGACTAGCTTGATTTAATAGACATAGACAGACATATTAAGATAAATGAAAGAAACAGATGGCAGAAGGTCAATAAAACTCAAAAAGTCAGAAGTTTGATAAAACAAATAAACACAGTAATTAGGACTGTCCATAGAGATCCATGTGATATAACAGAAGTAAATATGGTATATCACTGTGCAGTTGTTAATAACAGATAAATCATACCACAATAACAAGGGTAATAAGGGAATGGAAGGGGAGAAATTGAATACAATCATGGAAGTATGAAACAGAGAAAACTATAAAGCAATTAAGATAAGAAGTGTCACTGTTAGAAGAGTTTAGAAGACGGAACAAATCAACAAAAATACCCAGAAAGATAGACACGATAAAAGGAATGCACAGTATTATAATGGATCAGGATCTATTTTGCACTATTGCAAATAAACTAAAAATCTTAGCACAAGCAGAAAAACGTAAAAGTTACACACATAAATATAAAAGAAAAGTTTAAAATAAGCAGTTTATTTATGACCCTAAAAAGTTCTATACAGAATTTGAAACCACGGAAAAGAAATTGGAAGACCACCCAAAAAAGAAGAAATAGATACATTTTGGAGAAATATCTATGAAAATCCCATGGAACATAAAAAAGATGCTAAAGGGATAGAAGAAGTAAAATAGAGAATAGGAAGTTAAAAGGTACAGGACATGAAATGGGATGAAGTAACTGCCAGAGAAACTGAGATAAAATTAAGAAAAGCCTCCAATTGGAAACTCCAGGCCCAGATGCAGTAACTAACTTCTGGCTAAAAGTATAAACATCTTTGCATGAAGATTTAGCCATGAGTAAGAACTATTTATCTGCACACCCCAAGCAGACACCAACCTGGTTTACAACAGGAAAAACAATGCTCCAACTGATTAGTGAACCTGCAAGCTACCCTAAAAATTATAGACCAATAACTTGCCTTCCGATGACATATAAATTATACACGCTGACTGAGTTTATAGTCATTTAGAAGGAAATTAAATCATGGCAATAGAACAAAAGGGTAATACATGAACGTCATATGGAACAAAGAATCATCTTTTGCTAAATAAAATCATAATGGAGAACTGTAAAAAGGGGAAGAATTTTAGTATGGCATGGACTGACTACAAAGAAGCATCTGATAGTATCTGACATTCATAGATGAAAGAGTGCTTAAAAATGTATAATATACACCCTACACTGATCAATTACATTACAGTGACCATGAAACAGTGACAGACCACTTTGTAATTAAGCCATGATAAAGGACAAATTATTATTCCAGGGATAAAAATTAAAAGAGGGATATTTCAGGATGATCCCTATCTCCGCTGCTTTTCTGTCTTGCCCTTAACCCTTTAAGCTGTCTAGTTTACAGATTAGGCCATGGTTATAATTAGAAAACAACAAAGTGTAAAGATATCTCATCTTTTCTTTGTCAGTGATTTAAAACTGTATAGCTCATCAGATGAGGAAATGAAATCACAACTGCAAGTAGTCAAAATTTTTCAGATGATTTAAGAATGTCCTTTGGTTTTGATAAATGTGCAAAAGCAGCCTTTAAAGCATGAAAACTGCAGCACCTAGAAACCATCAGGTTGGGACAAGCATGTGATATAAAAGACTTGAGCAAGAGGGAGTGCATAAATATTTGGGAATTGATGAAGGATCAGCACTAAAACATGAACAAATGTGAATAAAACTTAGTAAGGAATATTTTAGAAGACTTAAATTAATCCTGAAATCAGCATTGGCATCTAGGAACAAAATTCAAGTTATAAACCAGTTT
Source organism: Protopterus annectens (assembly GCF_019279795.1). NCBI lineage: Eukaryota > Metazoa > Chordata > Ceratodontiformes > Protopteridae > Protopterus > Protopterus annectens. The sequence goes on along the minus strand of NC_056726.1, from coordinate 65,609,341 downwards.
GCTCTCTCTGTCCTAACTTACAGTTTTGGAGTGACTGACTGGCCACAAAACATGTTGGATAGATCAGATGGGAAAACAAGAAGGATGCTTCATGCTCACCAAATGATTTATAAAAATCAGTGCATACCAAGATTATATATTGCCCATTGTGAAGGAGGTATAGGCATCCTTGAAATTGATTACATGTATAGATCTGCAATTGTGGGATTGGACATATATCTGCTGACTGCACAAGACCCAAACTTAGTAAAAGTTTTGAAACACAAGGAGAATAAATCTAAGATGACTTCCCTGCTTAGTCTAGCAGAAGCATATTGGCATGAAGCAGGAGTGGAAATCAAACCAGAAGTAGATAAAAATCAGGCAGCAACTGAATGTGGCAAAAAACAAACAAAAAAAAAAGAATATAAGGTGAAGGATCAGATGAGAAGGCAAGAAATCTGGAAAATTAATAAATACAACTGCAAGTATAGAAAACTTCTGAAAGAACCTCATGTTGATCAGGATTGAAAGCAGGAATGGTTAAGGAGTGGCAAATCAAACCAAAAGCTGAAAGGTTAATATTGGTGCCCCAAGATAGTGGACCATGTACATGTTGGTTTGCAAAGTCTATTGAAGATGTGAGAGAAACAGGCAAATGTAGGTTTTTTAAACAGAATTGAAAACAGTCACATACCTTGTTGCTGGTTGTGACATACTAATGGCAGAAGGATTGTATACTGATAGGTACAATAATGTGGCAAGACTGTTGCACTGGGCATTGTGTAAACATTATGGTATCGAAGTGGCTGAAAAACACTGGAAACATGAACAACAAAGCAACACAGAAAATGATGAAGTCTTCATCACATGGGATCACCCATTACCAACAGTTCAAAAGACAAATGGGAGAAAACCAGATATAGTGGTCCATGAAAAGAAGACAAAAGTAGCATTGATCATTGAAATTGCAACACTAGGTGACTACAGTGTCTTGCATACAGAGAGACACAAGGTCATAAAATATCAAGATTTGCAGGCAGAAACAAGAGCAATGTGGAAGAAAGATACCCAGATGGTTCCAATAATAGTAGGAGCAATGGGTCTAAGAAAAAAGAATCTACAATGCTATTTAGATATGTTACCAATAGATGTAACTCCATATGAACTGCACATGGATTCATTACTGGGCACACTGCAGGTGCTGCAGAGAGCACTTTTGGCTGACATCAAAGATTGAAACAATACTAATTTCATGAACTTTAATGGTACTTTGACTTAGGAATGGAGTCCATTCCTGTCATGGTATTAGAAACCCGAAGGATAAGGTCTCAGAATGAAGATTTGGGTTTCTCACTTAAAACCATTCCTTTCCTTGTTATAATCCAAAGCATTTCACTTAATTGCTTTCTAATATAAATATTTTATCCTAGAGTATCCTGCTTTATTAAAGAAAACAAATATAATTAATGAGTTCCTTTTTGGAAAAAGTTTTTTCACAATCCAAACATCACAATAAATAATGAACCACTTTGGGTTGCAAAAATCATAAGCAAGTTGATGTGTATCTTTACCATTTAACAGAAAATAACAAGCTCAGCTCTAATGTTATTATGCTCAAAAATAGGACCTAAAAACCTTTGGATTACATTCTCATTAATCCAATCAGGATTGTCACACTAAAACTAATGCCACTCTTTAAATTTAATAAAAATACATTGGAATTTATTTAATCTTGGCTGGACTATTTAGATCAGAGTGTGTATGTACCTTTAAGAAGCTTTCCATGGACTTGCACATACATATAAATACTGAGCAGGTGCAAGCTACGCTGCCATTTTGTAGAAAGCTGTTGAGATATAAGCATACATCTATGTGTTGATTTGTCAGTTAATCAGTTTGTTTATATTTTATGTTGCTGCTATCCATCCTGATGTGTTTCTATATAATAAAGCATATAAATGAACTAATCTGCCTGTTTGTCTTGAATCAAATCATAGGATGAGCAACATACCTGTTAAACAGATAAACAAACCATTCAATCACTCAGTTAATAAATAAGCAAATGAGTGCATATATTAAATAAATTAAAATAAATCAATATCATGTTTATATGTATATGGGGAAGATGGATCCAGAAGTAAGTGGCTATAGGTAATGGACAAGTCTGGATTAATATACATATGTAATAGATAGCAAGATACATGTATAAGAAAAAAGGAAGAAAAGTATTAACATGGGTTAGGTTTACTATGCTATGTAGGATGAAAACATCTAACCACTGGGGAAAAAAGCCATCTGCATAGCAAAATTGTTTCCTTTGAGATCATTTTACAGATTCCAGTTGTGGATTTGCCTCCATGAAAGATATCCGCACAGCATATAGTTAGCCAGTGGAGTTTCTCAGGTCCTGCCTAGTGCCCTGATATGTCATATGTGTCTGTTGGACAGTGTTTTGCAGATAATGGTAGCAGGTTAAGAAAAAAATACATGTATATGGCATATCAGGGTACTATAAACAAAGATGCAAATCAGAGAGATATGAACACTGGCCTGAGATCCTGCATATCTCAAAACCATATCTTCTGCCCTCTGCAACATGATGGGTATACAAATGAAGAAAGAACACGATAAAACGTTTGTTGTTCTGGAATATTCAATAAAAGCAGTAGTCAGTAGACATCAACATATGATTGTAGAGGAGATTGTTGAGGCAGTAAGACAAAAATGTGGAAAAGACAAAAAACATGAAAGAGCTATAGCAGCTGTACACAGCATTTTGCAAGCCATTACAATTAATGGGAGTGGTGTACTGGTGCATTGCTGCATTCACCTGTGCTGCTGGTAACCTGGGATCAATTAATGAGCTGAGTAGGTCTGAGTCACTTCTGGCCAGCTTACATGTTGGGACAGAGAGAAGTTCTAAGAAAATGTGTCCATAGTGCATCATTCTCAGTTGCAGAACATGTTTTAAATGTCATCAAAATCTTTTCAAACTCTACATAGGACCCTTCACATATAAAAAAACACCACCACAAGTCAAGAGGCACAGCTCATTCACCTGCGGTCTCTGATGACATTACAGCAGAAAGACATACCTGAAAATATATGAGAAATGAAAATATATGACTATCACACAGCATCTGCAGCATACAGTAATTGACTAATTCTCTGTCAGATGTTGGAAAACAAAGATAGACACATGTAGAGAGCAAGAACTTTAGAAACTATATCATGTCGGAGTTAAAAAAATGTGCTTACTGATTGAGGGGTCACTCAGAATTACACCAAGGATAACAAATAATAAATATCCAAGACATTTTATATTTAAGTGCTCAACTGTGCAGGAGACAAAGAATATATAATGTTAAACATTAGACTGCTTTGAAATGCTCTAACGCTTAGGGTGCCTCAGTCAGAATTGTACTGGATTACAACACTGCATTGGTCCTGAAAAAGAAACCCCTTGCCCTTTACCTTACCTGGGATTCATTATGGAGATAATGTATAGTACAACTAAGATTTCCAGTCTGCTTAAACTTCATGAAAGTAAGTCAAACCCATCATTTTATAACTCCAGCAGACGTGGAGAAATATATAGCAACAAAACTGGACTTAAAAACAAATGCAGGGACTGTGGTGGCCTGCACTGAACAATTAACAAAAAAAAAAAAAAGACCAACAACTACATCTCCAAACAAGGTTGTAGAGAATAAAAAAGAGCAAATATGGAAAGCATCACATAAAGGGGAACAAAACACTAGAGTTCCCAACATACCTGGATATGCAGTGTGGAGGTCCATAATAAATCCAATCCCTTTTCCACCTTACCTAGTTGGGATGTGAAGGAGCAACATGGAAATACATTATTTTGTGAGGCCTGAAATCAAGATGCCAGAGGGTGAATCTATAGAGGCAACATGGGATGATTCCACTATATTGGATACAGCACCCCAGAGAAGGAAACCAAATTGATTGTATTGTCAAATATTTGACAGTTAATTGGTGACTGTGAGGACATAAAATTATAAGAGAGTGAAATCATCAGTCTGTGTTGCTGTGAATAACATCTGCAGTAGAGTTATAAATGTAAACTTCTCTTCCATTCTGAGTTTTGTTTTGTTTTCTCATTCAATAGCCCAGAATGAGATATTGTGACTTTCATAGGACTGCTAGAATATGTGATCATGTCTGTAAAGTGCTAACAGATAAACATTTCTCATTTTCCAAAGTAGTATCAAGTTTATCAAAAACATGCAAGTTTTTTTCACATGAAGGGCTATATGGAGTATTCACAACTCATAGCGATTATGGAATGTGAGCCAGTGTACTATAAAACAGGTAAATGTCTGTGGACTGAAAACAGGTAGGCACTTCTCAATCTTATAGGTGGTGTATTGTTAAGTAATGGTAATGAGGTAGAAAATGCTGACCACTGAAGGCCAGGGATGAGTGAGAACCAGGTTGAGTAAGCTGAAGGGCCTTGTTTAGAGGTATTCTTTTATAGTCAGCCTGGTCCTTGTATAAGTATGGCAAATAGTAATATCATGCAATAGGATACGTGCCCAGAGTCCATGGTGAAAGCACATATAGCCAAAACAGACACAAGGCTCTATAAGTCCAGCTACAATTCTTTTCCAGCCAAGCAAGAGCACTCATCACAGTAATAACTCAGTCTCAAGGGGATATCACTCAGTGTTAGGGATATCACAACAATATGCATACAAAAAGTTATACTAAATTATATAACTAGAAATAAGTCTAAGGTAATTTGACTGTAGGAAACTAAGTTAAAATCTAAACTCAGCTTGAAGAAGTTATGGTAGAGACTGAGTTGTCTTAGCTGCTGCAAATCAGCAAAGAGATGTGTGGCAATACTAATTCACAGTTCTTTTGGTTAGCTGAAGATGAAAGAGGTAAGTGACAAAGAGGCAAGATGGGCTATGGTCACAGTAAAAACAGCTACTCAAATTCTATTAATAGGAAATGATTATGGTCACAGTAAAGTCATAACTACAGCAATAAAGGATTTTTATAAAGCACTCCAAATGCTAATAAAGTGAGTAGATGGCATACTATTAGAGGTTGACTTTAATACAGTTATAAATCTGATAATTAATAGAATGCAAGGGAAAGAAAAAAGCCAGGAAAACACAATTGTGTTAAATATCTTAATGGAAGACCTGGAGTTAATTAATGGGTGGAAGATGTTAAATACAAGGGAAAATGACTATATGTACATGGTCCACAAAGCAGGTATAACAAGCAGGATTGACATATGTTAAGTCTCAAGATCTTTTTTTAAGAGCAAAGTCAAATAGATATTGGCCCCACTACAAGGTCAGACCATGCCACTGTAACTTTCAAAGTAGCATGAGAAGAATGAATTCCCCATTACTGCAATCAACTCAGGTTGTGGAATGGTAAAGAAAACAGGATAAATTCATATTGGAGAACCCCAGATTTTAGAAGTGAGTCAGTAGGTCTTAAATTCTTTTTTAGGGTAGACATCTGGGACATTGCTCAGGAACTGAAAAGGTAACAAAGGATAAGGAGGCTGAGTAGAAAAAAGAGTTGGAAGGGAAGATAATGCAGATATAAAATGATTATAAGGGAGGAAAATTCAAAGAAAAAAAACTAAAGGCAATAAATAAAGAAAACAATGTTGAAAAGTCTCCACTACCAAATAATAGATAAAAATAGGAAAGATGCAAACATTTCTACTGGATGAAATGGAAAGTATCCCTGAAATTATTACTTTATACAGTCCAGGAACTAAACTAGTAAAGGAAATGACAATATTTGGTCTGAAGAACAGAGGAATAATAACAGTAACAGAAAAAAAATAATGAAGCATTTGCCAAAAGAGTATGGACAACTTTGGTAAGGATCGCATAGATGGAGATGGTGTTGGAATTCCCTTAACTAGCCAAAGGAAATGCAAAAAAACTAAGTAGAGAACTTTCATAATTGGAGGTAATGGCTGCCTTAGATGGCTTAACCCCATAAACCACAGGGTTTAGATGGTTTGACAGCAGAATTTCATAAAAGATTTTAAAAAAATGAGCTAGTGTAACCATGTTAATTGAGACAAACAATACAGAGGAAGATGTACGTCTGATACTAACTTTGCCAAAGTACTCATATTTGTGGAATCTAATGTGGATAAGTCTGTAACAAGCAAAAATTAGATAACATTGTGGCTACAACTTGACTTAAAAATTTATGTCAAACATTTAACAAATAAAATTATTAATTTGTTCCCTCAACTATTGTCACAAAAACAACAAGGCTTTATAAAAATAAAAGCAGGGAGAACTTTTTTAATGTGAACTTGGATAAATATACAAACAATATGCAAACTCCAAAATTAAATCCAGTAACAGACTTGGCTAACTAAGAAGGCACTTGATTTGATTTTATAAACTTCCAATTTATTAGCATTCTATTAGAATCCATTAACTTCCCTCAAAGATATATATCATTATGTTAACTGCTATATAATAAACGCAAGGCAGTGATTGCCACAAATGGACATCTGTAGAGCACAATAAATTGATCAGGGTCATGAGTCAGTTGTATCCTCTCTTCCAATTACTATTTGTGTTAACTGCAAAATATTTCATACAATATTTAAATATTAGATTATTGCACCTCAGGATACCAACCTTATATCTACTGATCTCAATATGGTTCAATGATGATTGTACACTGAGGGTAACTAGTCCAGAGCAGATTATAACTATAGCACTTCATAAACCTAAGTAGTTAGAAGGAGCCCTAGAGTAGCTATAAATACATAAAAAATGCAGATATGTCCATTGTCACTTAATGCAACAATTATATTGGAGGGTCACTGGGGTAAATTCAGGTACAGAATGGTAACAAATTTCCAATGCTTTGGTGTTACAATGACAGATGAGCATACACGATTATTAGATACAAACGCCAAACCACTTTATGAGCAACTAAAAACAAGGTATAGAGCTGGAAAAGTAGAGTATTTCTCTTCCTTACAAGAAAGAAAGTCATTAACAGGTTTATGTTCCCCCCAAAAATGTAGCTGACAAGAAATCTGCCACATTTTCACATATCTAATTAGTTAAATGCATTTCAAAAATTAGTCCCAGACTGCAACTAGGATAAAACATACCCCGAATGCAGAGAAAAAAAGTCTTTCTCCCAATGAGAAATGGAAAAGTTGTCCTCCCAAATTTTAAATGATACCATGAGGCATATCTCCCAACCTGCAGATGTTGAAAATAGCAACAATGACCCTTGAAAAATAGGAACATTCAGCTAAAAATATTGGCATCCAACTGACAAATCTGAATATCAGATAGAACATAACTCTTCCCACATTCAGTTGGAATGTGGGATATTACTCAGAAACATGCTTAAAAACAGTTTGGCAAAAATCATGGGAAAATAGAAGCACATCATTAAGGAGAGTGTAAAATCTGTAGACTTTAATGAATTGTATCACATAATTCTGTCACACAAGGTCATTTATCTTTGCATCAGAAAAAGGGAGATGCAAGCTCTTCAAATTATTGCTCCCCCTAGTATGCTGCTCATCTGGTATGGTTTTCTAAGTATTTGACAGCTTCAAAAATCACACGGGATGAGGAAGATTCAGAAAATTGTGGAAGAGGTAAATTAAGCTTGAAAATAGGGGCATACCTCCAAGATAGCAACAGTAAAGAGGTCTGCCTTGAGGCAACAAGCAAACTGTCCATTTATGAGAAGTAGGTTGCAATCTCGACCATTATGGGAAAGGCTGGAATGTGTCTTGTTAAAAGAAGAGTGAAAGTAGGCATTAAAGCCACAAGATATGAAGGTTTTGGAGCCAGAGTATGATCAAAATGGTTAACTGGTAGTGTGCACTTGCTGCACCGCTGAGGCTTCAAGTTTATGTTTGAATTGTCCTGCTGAAGAAAATACGAGGCATAGTACATGCATTGCAAATAGTGTGTTTTTCTTTTTTCTAAAGGGTATAACTTTTAATTTGAAATGTTAAATTGATGTAATGAGAATTAACCTTTAGGGTGAATAGTGAGACACACCAATAATGAGACTTTCAAAAAAAATGTAAATTCTATCAATGCTTGCAAGCAAAACTGAATCCTGTCTTGGAATAGTGCTTGACTTCCTTTCCCCAAAAATATAGTAACCTGTATTGTATAATTTGCTGTTATTAGATTGTGCATAAAGTAATAATTTATCATAGGCTTACATTATACAGCCGAGGTTTGGGGTGGGCAGGAGCACTAGGGCAAACCCCAAGCAGAGGCAGAGAGTACAAGCATATACCACACAGAAAAAAAATCATAATCAAAAATTCAATCAGATAACATAGCACTGTGAGACCAACTCAGAGTACAACTTTTTCAGTGATAAGTTATCACATGCATCCTGACCAAACACCACAGACCTACACCTGTGTACACTGTCAATTTCTGACTGCAATGCAAAGTGAGAGAAATAATGTCCAACTTGATACTGTTAGATGCACTGAAACCCCCACACATTTTCACCCATAGTCCTGTGCCTATTAATTTCAGGCACTTTATTGACTGTGCCCACATTATATGTCTGATTGTATTATAAACACAGGCAAAGTAAAATATTTCAGCCAGCTTCAATAAATACATACTGATTTTGAAAAGTTCGAATATTGATTGCTCATTGTGAGCAAATGATAGCAGGGCTAGTTACTTGGATCCATTGATACACTACATACCTATTTAATTGAAATTTCTTGACTGCATACCTGAATGTCTGATTGTTTTAAAAATTGCCACAGAAATATATTTATCTTTGTTTAACACAAACAGAAACTGCAGTAAAGAATTTTGATTTGCTTAGCACAAATATAAATTAGCAACACAATGCCAATATAATGGCTTTTAATTTGATCAAATAATACCAAGATAAGTCATTGTCATCTGTAAATAGCCTGGCATCAATTAGTAATGGTTATTTTGTTGATAAGAGATAGGTAGAAAGAGAGAGACACACTTACATGCACACATACACACACACACCCACCCACACACACACACACACACACACACACACACACACACACACACACACACACATGTAACACAGATGCAAACACAGTTACAGCCTCTTGCATAACTATGTACAACTGAGATATCTGCTTGTAATCAAATGAAAGAATAAATGCTTAAACAATGGCTCAGGAATTTTTTTAAACTTAATGCTGTCAGAACCAAACCATACAGTGTAATGCAACCCCCTTGCAACCCAAACACACACACAACTAAGACAACGGCTACAGCCACTTATATAACTGTATACACCTCAAATCTCTGAGTATGATCAAATGGATGAATTATTAAATACACAAATAATGGTTCTCAATAGAATACATTACAAGCCCCCAAACACACACACACACACACACACACACACACACACACACACACACACACACACACACACACACACACACACACACACATACCCACTTTAACAAATGCACATTAATTGCCTTATGTTTATTTGTGAAAGTCTAATATTGATCTGTTTTACAAAACAATCATGAAGTAAGACATTTTTTAACATTTTGAGAAACTCTGTGCATGGGTAGTATCATAGATGGACTTCCAATTCCCCAAAACAGGAACTTTGACTTTTCATTTAAAAGAAAAAAATAAACAAACACACAAAGAAATAACTACATAAATAATAAAATAGGTTATGAGTTATTCTTTTATGGGGGGGGGCTGCAGGCAAGCAATTAATATCACGTTCTGCTCATGTTTATATAGTAAAGAAACCACTTATAGACAAGAAATTAATTATATTAAATAATGCTATACATGGATGATATTAACCTGTCCAGAATGTAATGTTCCATGCCTACAACCAAGACAATTTTTGATTTTTTGTACCATCTTAAAGCCCATTTAATGTGTAATCAGAGCATTTTCTCCCTGTTTCAATTATCCAAGTTGTTATTCAGTTGATATTTTGAAAAATCCTCATACATTTATTTTTCATATTTCTTTTTTCTTTTTTCTTTATGCATTAGTTACCATCAGCCCCATCAACCTCTCAGTCACCAGTCTTCTCCCTTTCATATCTGGTTTGTTTGCATCTCATTTGACCCTAGTCTCCACTGAGAATTAGTTTACTTTTTAATCACCTTAGTTAACAACAAGATTATATGAAAGACAGTTAGAATACCACCATTCAAACAACAATATAGAGATGTTTTCTCCTCTGACCTCTGTGATGATCCTGCAGTAACCTGACATTTACATTCTATTTTAATGTGTCCTGAGGTACAAGCACATGCTTGTGTACCTGGCAACATAATTTACTGTGCAATAAGCAGAATGGTGAAGGTCAGCATCTTAGCCAATTTGCTGCTTGATAGGATTCCTTCTCCATTGGGGATAACCATGCAGTAGGACTGTCAATCCAGCATCATCTGATTAGTTCTCTCATTCCTTTCCAATTTCTGTAGTGTATAGCTTGTTAATTGATCACTTTTTATCCGTGAAGGATTTTGTGCTTTAGCTCCCTGTGCAATGAAGCTGACCTTATATTTTCAAAACTGAGGTATTTTCCTCATCCTTGATGTAGATGTAACATGATGCTTTTAATATTATCTTCTAATGTTTCTCCATTTTATTGAAATCTAACCTACTTCATAAGTGGATATTTCATTTTAAGACTTGGTCATACATTATTCATCCAATTTGAAGCCAATGACAGATTTACTTTTCCTGGGTTCTAAGATGTTGGAATATGGTGATTGCAATCATGAAATTAAAAGCTACTTGAATTTTAGCTTTGGCAAACATGGATACGATTCTAACGATCAAAAAATAATTACATTGTCAGCAAAGGTCCATACAGTAAATACTATGTTTTTTTAATAAAATTTTATGGCTATGAGATTTGAAAGTTGGATTATAGGTTAGGATATCTACTGGAAAATTGATGCTGTTAAAATGCAGTGGTGAACAAAACTTTTGGGAATTCAGTTGTCTTCAAGAGAATCAAATCAGTCAGTATTTAAGGAAATAGACTGTTCACTGGAAACCTCATAGCAAAACTAACATGCATATAATTTGGTCACATAATTCAAAGACAGAGCTCACTAGAAAAAAACACTGATGCTATGAAAGATCAGAGGAGTCTAGGATGGAAAGACTGCATTAATGAACCAAAGAAATTGGAATTTTCAAGAAATGAAAGAAACAGGTTTTGACAGACAGGCCTGGCATGTTAAAGTCCTTGAGGCTACAAAGAGATGAGGTCAACTAAATGACTAACCAATCAATATTTTTCTGCTCATCAAAGCTCACATGAAATGAGCTGTATCAAAACAGCTCATAAATGCCAGCTTGAGTACACCCTTCCTTGTACTGTAGGCACTCAACTTTGTCACTTTAGAAGCCATGAAAATTGCAAAAAAAGAATGTAGGGAGACTGGAGGTTTCACTTTCAATCCTCTCTTACACTGTTGTTATTGCACCTCACAGAAAAAGGAATGATTGACAGAATCTATAATACCTTTATGGCTCTTTCTCTAAGGTGTTCCAGTGTTGGAAAATGGCAAATCATAACTCAGAATCCTATCTGCACTACCACCTCATTCCATGGTGAAGTAAGCAATGAAGTACTTGTAAATACCTGCTGTTTCAGTTTTGCTTAACTCATTGCTTCCTACAAGATCTGTAAAGTATTTTTGACTTTATTATAAACATACCTTGGGCTATTCACATCAAACAATGCTTTTCTATTGACATTAATAAATGCAGAGTTCAATCCTTAGAATGATTATTAGCTTTCAAACTGTTAATGAGCACCCAGCCAATATAAATGACGGGTTTATGTTCAGTAGTCTTCCATTTCTAGAATAATTACAGGACTATTCACTGAGGACATCTGAAAATCCTTTTGGGTCAATTATACTTGTTTTATATGGAACTACTACCTCAGAAGCCTTTCTCTGAAGTTTAGACTGTCACAGTTCTGTAAGTCCCCATTTTTATGTTGCAGTACTGGTTGTGATAATTCCAGTTGCTCATATTATCTAGATTGTGATATATTTGCCTTGTACAGTTGTCTACAATTCTTGTCCCACAGTGTTCCATTTTCATTATGAATAACATAGGATATTGGTTATGCATACTCAACTACTTCACCCTTTGGTTGCAAAGCTTTCCTTAGCTTTATATTTATATTTTATATACTTTTTAGCCTAATGGTTGCAGACATCAGTTTTATCTTTTCTCATTTCTACACTTTTTTACTTTGTATTTATTTTTCAGACATCAAAACGTAGTTGAAATAAGTCATTTGATATCTAGCCTCCTGTATATTACAATTGATATATTGATAGACTAAGTCCCTGCAATGATATATTATTACATTACAAAATTGTGAGGTGAAAATTCTTACACCTTTTGTTGTAGCTTTTATAAGATTATTTATGTCTGGACATTTCTTCTGCATTTGTAATTAACTGTGAAGACAATGTTTAAATTCCCACCCATGAACAAATTCCTGATTTTGCATTGTGGACCAACATGAACTATGATATCAGGTATCCAGTCTCTCAGGGATATAGATTTTAGCACAACACCTCAACCTATTGCATCTGTCAGTTGTATTACTCAATGAAACTTGAATAATAATCTACTCATATAAAATACACAGCTTCCTTGAAATTAAATATCTGCACACTCAGCTCAGTGGTTTGTCAGGCCATCCTGGAAATCATTATGGTACAATTTGTAATATTTTCTCTGAGTATTGCTTCTTGCTACTCCCATATATGTTACATGTGTCATTTCAAGTGTTTGTCTTTTCAATAGATTGGGGGCTATTATAAAGTAAGAATAAAACTAAAGTTCTTTCCTTAACAATGACTTTTATTCAGGCCAAGCTTTCTTTATAATGTCTTTCAGCAACTAAATTTCTCACTCCTTTCTGGATTTAATTTAGTCTTCTCTTAATCACTAATAACTACAGAGTCAATCACACAATTGTCCAGCTAGTCCCATGGTTCTCTTCTATTCTCCATGCAACATATCAACATACTAATGGGGTCCGAATTCTGATGTTCCATTCAACAATACCATGTATTGATTATACCTTTTTATGTCTGTATATAATGTTGCCACTCTTATGTGATTCCAAAGAACACTAACATAATACGGTAATGAAAATTATACATGTCAATGTCTTTACTATCTAACAGCAAGACGTCTAGCTTTTAATATGGGCTTAATTGATTCTTAATCAGAATTTGGACCCCATTAGTATGTATAAGTTTTCATTATTGTATTATGTTTGAGTTCTATGGAAATACATAAGAGGGGTAACATTATATGTCAAACATGAAAAGGTATAATTAATAGATGAATGGAACATCAGAACTTGGACCCCATTGGGAGTATTTGAAACAATGTTATTATACAATTTAATATGACCGAATTGTTCAGTCCAACTTTATAAGGAATATATTGGTACTATGATCAGTAAGAATCAGTCAAAGCAGGGACTTACTTCTGAATGTGAGCAAGTCTTAGATTATGTATACCTATAAGTGCATTATACATATTGGTATTATAGTGTTATATGATTTTAGAAGGCGTTTTTGACTTCAACAAGCTTATATGTAGTGAAGTGAAATTAGCAAAAACCATACTAGTAAGAAAAGTTAGTAGAGTAGCTACCGGATCATAAAATAAGTTCCCATAGTACTGCGGTGGTGGTGCTGCGGTAGCGTTGTTGCCTCAGCAAGACGTTGTCCCGTTCGATTCTCAGCTAGACCGTCTTCTGTGTGGAGGCATACATGAATGGGGCATGCTTTCGTTGAAGGTTGTGCGTCAGGGCTGCTAACCCAGTACGTAACAATCCACTACCAATCATTAGCAGACCAGAGTTCCGCTGTGGCGACCCCTAACCGGGAAAAAGCCGAAAGACACAAACAAACAATATAGATATATATGTAGAATGAAGAGGATGTCTGTAAAGTTGTTCACTGGACTTAGAGGTAAGTCCATATGGATTTTAGCTAGCTGAATATAAATATCTGCAATGCGGTTGTCGTAGTTGGCAAGTGCACAGGAGTTTAGCCAGATGGTAGTATACAATAATTTCAAGTATATGTTGTTAGAGATTCAAATACTAGGTGTAGGTAAAATTATTTTTATATGTGCTTGATCAGGTTTAGTATAAGGCTTGGATTAGCTGAAGGTAAAAAGGGCTTCGTTATGAGCAAGTTTTAATAAACGAGAAGCTAATCGCTTCGTTTTGTAACTTACCATTTAGGTAGCACAAATTACGACAAACTCACAACCAAGCTTAGCAATACATTTATACAACAGTTTTAAAAACAAGTTGATGTATTGTTGGTTCACCAAGTGGATAGGGTGAAATTATGTTGTATTGTCAATTAAGCGAAGCGCTAAAACAGTTGTAAATAAATATAGAATAAATAGCGATTAAGACAACTTTTTAAAAAATGTTGCAATTGTGCATATATACATTTATTTATATGAAGGACAACCTTCTCATGTTTTAAAATCAAAGAAGATAGTAAAAGTGAATACAACTTTAAAAGAGTAATTGAAGGAGTTTTACTCATTAGTATGTCACTGGTATATATATATATATATATATATATATATATATATATATATATATATATATATATAAATATATAAGGTTTGTAATTGAAAAGTGTTTGAATTTTAACGGTCTGAGGAAGCTAATGCGAAAGCGCTTACTTGTTGCATGCCAATAAACCTGTTTTAACAAACGAAATATTGCTGCAATCTGAATTTTTAGTATCCAGTTACGGAAGATCTTTATATTTGGACTATTTTGAGATACTGGATTTCCAGGTTTGCTGTGTTTGCCTGTGGATTACATTTATTGGACTGATCTGTTATTATTTTATCGCAGCCGAGAGGCATTTACTACGTTGGGAGCCGATATATTACTTTGATTTATTTATTTATGCAAATTATTTTCCTGGTAAACTTCATAACCCTACAAATAAATCAGATAGTTGTGAAGGATGACATTGCTATAATTCTGTAGAGTATTCTTGATGAATCCTTACTGGTGTGAGATACTCCTTGAATTTACATTGGAACACAGTATTGCTTCAATTATATAATATGACTTTTTTGCCATTCCAAAATTCTAACAAGCTACACAATTCAGAATATTAATGGAATTAGCATCCTTAACAGTTACAAACTTGTACTTTTTAGTTTTGCCTTCTCATACCAGTAGCATTTGACTCAGTGGTTTACTTGGTACCTCGAATATATTAATAATATGCACATTTTTGTCTTCCATGCTTTTTAGTTGAACTCCTTCAAAATTATTCATATAGAATAGTACTCCCTATATCTATGTTGAATTTGAACTAAATATTTTATTTATCATTTTCTTCTAACAGTTTAACATATATTTTTGTATCATTTGCATTTTGGAGTTTACTATGTCATCTCTTTTCAATTTACTGATGTCAAAAAACAGTTCCTTTCACATTCCTATTCAGCAATGAGTAATGCTTTTGAACAGACTTTTCTTTTATAGTCAGTCAATCATAAATCATCACCCCCCTTTCTCTCATTTAATTACTTGTGCCAGGAATCATTTCAACTGCTATAATCTCTCTCAGTTCAGTGCCAGTCTCTTACCTTCTTTGATAGTCATGCTTGACTGTTGCAGGTCTTCTCTCATGCAATCTATCCATCTTGCTGGCCACTCTAATTTCCTCTTGCCTTCTTCCTGTTTATATCAGCTCTTCTTTGCCGTATTATTTTCTGCTTGCCTGCACATGTGCCTGAACCACCATAAACCATTCTGCAATTGTAGATACTTGTGCTTCTGCTCTGATGTCCTCATTTCTTCATCTATCCCATAGTGTGCATTTGACCACCCATTTCAATTCCATCACCTCTAGCTTCCTCAATTATTTTGCCTTCACTGGCAAGATTTTTGTACTACACAGTAGTACTGGTCACATCACTGTTTGCTACACCTTACTTTTTAGCTTCTTTGGCATTATTTTGTCATACCCTACCCCTGACACTTTGTTAATGGCTGCAACCCCTCTGATTCTAGATTTGACCTCCTCATTCAGACTTCTCTTCTCAACCATACCCTGAGAAGTGAAGCTGTTAACCCATTCCACTTTTTTTCCCTTCTACCTCAATTTTCTGCTTCTTCTGATTTCTTCTGTTTTCTGCTGCTTCACCTATCTTATCTGTACTCGATTTCATCCCATGTGCCTTCAGTTTTGCATTCCATTCCCCAATCATTTACTGACATTCTTGTTTAGAGTCTGCCTGTAATGCCACATCATCTGCATACAGCAGCTTTGTTAATCTGTTTCCTCTATCATGTTTGGCAATTTAGTCCATAACAAGTATAAGCAGCAGTGGACTCAGAGTTGAGTCCTGGTGTATGTCCAGTCCAACCTTAAACCCCTCTGTGGGACTGACACATTTGTGTCCTCAGGTCTCTTTTCCATTACCAGTACTATTTCTACCAATGTTTTTGGGAATTTGAACCCTCTCAGGACTGCCTATATCAAGTTTCTTAGGACCTTTTCATATCCTTTCT
>NC_056726.1:65535224-65590224 GCF_019279795.1 Protopterus annectens | reverse complement strand
TTAATGGACATGCTCCACCTCAAGAAATCCAAATCCATCAGAACTACATGCTCCGGTGACTTAAACATCAGCACAGAAAAAAATAGAACATGTTGGAGGGACAGATTCATATAGCAGAGGCTCCCCTCACTCTGGAACAAAATCCCAATCCATGTCAGACAGAGCCCCTCAATGACCCTCTTCAAGAAAAATCTTGACGTTTGGATGGGAGATCATAAATTTACCCCTGGGATCTCTTCTGTGTCACTGCTAGACAGAGGCACGGTAAACTAACCTTAAATGGGCTATCTTCTGTGACCTACTACACAGAGGCACAGTCAACTAATCTAAGAAGGGTGGTGAAAGCCAAACACACTCTGGCTAGGCTTGTAAATGCCCTAGGGCAGATAGCCTAGTATCAACCTATGAACCTATGAACCCCCTCATGATTTTCAACTTGTTTATATCTTATTTTGTATGCCCAAAAAATTTGTACTACACTTACATTTTGGCCTGACATAGCCAAGTAACTGTTTTCATTGTGTATGTTGACAGACTTATCAGACATTTAAATAGTTTTAGGAAATACAATGGTATTTAGGGAAAAGATTATCAACATTTAAGAGAGCATTAGATAACTTTATGCAACTGGGATGAATCTAAATCACTTTTGGATTAACCACAAAAATAACCGTATGCTACTTCCAATCCCTGAAAACCTCCCACCGCTAGCACATATAAACATCACTGATGACATAACAATATCATTTCTCTCACAAACACCTAGGACTTAGTAATGATCCTTATCTAACTCTTTCAAAACACAAAGGCAGAATAACTAACACAGTACTATGTCATCTTCAACTCTGCTATGGAATCTCTCATTTAGTCTCCCCTTCAGACTATTTTTCACTAAACTGGAATACATTATTTCTCTAATTACCTTTAACTCATCATAAAATTCTGAAAGACTTCAGATAACTGAAAGTAAAATTTGCAGATTCAACCTTCTTGCTGACAGCAGATTTCACCATTGTAATCTCCTACAACATATAAAATAGCTTCCAGTCATTGAAATGTCAGCTTATCTCCAAGGTGCTCTTATCCACAAAATAATAAACAGTGGCTGTTGTATATCTTTGACATGGAAATTACCCATCCAATACCAGGGTTACACCCTAAGAGTACCCACTAAATAGACTTACATATAAAATAGCTGCTGGAAAATGTGCCTTTTCCTGACTATTCCCAGCATTATGGAACAGACTCTCATCTAAATAAATGGGCCTGGAACATCTCACTGTGTTCAGAAAGGCCTTCGTTATACACTTGAATAAGGAAAATTAGTGCAGATGCTTAAGAGACAGTGGTTCATAGGTTCATAGTTGTGTAGTAGGCTAATGGTCCTGGAGCCTTTACAAACCTAGCTCATAGGATTACCCTGACATCGTGCCACCCGACCTTAGTTCCCAGAGCCTCTGTCGAGTAGAGCCACTGGAGTGATCCCCGGGGTGAATTTTCTATTTCCAATCCATTCATCAAGATTTCTCTTGAAGAGGGCCAGTGAGGTACTCTATTTGACATGTATGGGAAGTCTATTCCATAGCAAAGGCAGTCTCTGGGTTATGAACCTGTCCCTCCAGCACGTTCTGCTGATTGTGGTAATGAGGTTGAGGTCACTGGAGCATGTGGTGTGGAGGGATTGGGATTTCTTTAGATGTAGCATTTCTAACAGAGCTGGATCAGCCATGGCTTTGTATGTCAAGCAGAGATTGTCTTTAAGTAGGCGAAATGAGACAGAAAATAGTTGGAGTTTTTTGAGACTGTCCATATATGACAAGTGTTTAAGCCTAGGAACCTCTTTGTGACATACTTTTGTGGCCTCTCCAGTTGTTGCAGGTGTCTAGTGAGGTACATGCCAAATGGGGCATTGTACTCAGTGATTGGCCTGATGAGGGAAGAATAGAGCGAGACAATGACCTCTTTCTTCCTGGATGCAAAACTCTTAGTAATGTGATGTGAGTTGTGTTTCTGCTATTTCACACTGAGCTAATCAGAGGAAGGGGACTGAGCAAACTCTGATCTGTGATATATAACATTAAATATCCTGTTTTTTTCTTATTTTTACGAGTTATTTATAACACTTTTATTGTCTGCTGCATACTTTTCTAGCTAGTTTCACTGTGTGTGAGGTATTAACTGGAAACTTTCTGCATTTCTTAAGCATCTGTTTGGGTTGTTTGTTCTGATTTCTTGCCAAGGAGTGTATCCTATAACTTATTTGTTTGCAGTTAAAAGCATTCTCTAGAGTATCATCGCTCCTTTATCTGTTTAAAACTTTCATTTAAAGGCTCACTGCTGCTTTTCTGCTGTGATAAACATTTCTGCATTTTTTTCTACCTAAGTAGTGTGGGCAGTTGTAGCATTGTCCATATTCAGGATTGTGTTTTGGGCCTAGTTGTTTTTTTGTAGAGGCTGTGTGTCTCAGCACATGTTCCAGGGCATCTTAGTTTAGCCAAAGCCATTCTTGCATTTCAGTGAGAGGGAAGTGTTTATGGTCATTGGCTGATTATGGTTACCTGGTCTACGGATTGGAGTAAGCACCTCATTGGTTCTTTCAAGTGTTTTTTAGAGTTGTTTCAGATTTCAACTTTCTATTACTTATGAAGTTAACTTGTGAGTGTTTCTGCCATTTCACACTGAGTTAATCGGAGGAAGGCCACTGAGCAAACTCTGATCTGTGATATATAATATTAAGTATCCTGTTTTTGCTTCTTTTTGCAAGTTATTTATAGCACTTTTATTGTCTGTGCACACTTTTCTAGCTAGTTTCACTGTGTGTGAGGTATTAACTGGAAATTTTCTACATTTGGTAAGCATCTGTTTGGGTTTGCTTGTTCTGATTTCCTGCCACAGATTGTATCATATAACTGATTTAGTGTCCCACCCTCCCTGCCTATTGGTGTCCTGTTCTTATACTTGGTGGCTTGGCAGTTGCCCGCCCCTACTGTAAATTTGATCTGAGACACTCCTCCCAGTCTAGTGTCATTACCTCATTCTACCTAATACAGGGAGAACTTTTGAGAAGGCCAACTGACTTAATGTCTAAACCTTGAATTATCTTCTGCTTCTCCTTTCTCCTTTTCCACTTTACAAAAAAAAATAAAAAATTTCTAAGGTAGTTTCCAGCCTTTCCTGAAAGTAGTCTAGTCCACATACAGATTTGCTGTATCCAGGACTGTTTGTAAGTTTCTGAGCCCCCAAGCCTTTCTGTGTTGGAGGGAAGCCTTCTAACTCATCAGTGGGAGTGGTAAGCACAAGGTAGCTTATCTAAAAAAAAAAAATAAATAAACACACTTTATGCATCACCGCTTAGCTAGGGTTAAACTATTCCCGATGTCATAAAGTCTGCTCTTCAAATTTTCCCTTAGAACTAGCCAGTTTTTTAGTTTTAGCAATCAGATCTGCTTTGAGCTCAGTACTTGTTCAGAACTCATTGTAATCACTAAATAAGCTACAAATTACTACAGGACTCAACTTTCCTCACTTGTCTAGAGGAAAACAGTTTTAGTACTTAATAAATAAGCACCTATCTAGGCATGTCTATAGGTCAGCGCCCGGTGTTTTCTCCTGGCTACCTGATGCATCTGGCCATCTTGGGGCAGTTCAGCAATTGCCTCATGTAGACAGAAAACCCTCTCCTCCAACCACCCAACACTACAACCTGTGAGAGATGCACTTATATAGCCAAACTGGAAGCAAAGCTCTCTTCACTCAAGACTGGACTAGACAGTCAAGAGGAGAAGGTAATCACTTGCACCACACCACACTCAGCACACAGTCCCTCAAAACCTACACCACCAAAACACACACATAGAAACATAAAACACACACCTACATTCATGGAGGCTCTCAATAAAAATCTGCCCAAGCAAAAGGGACCTCCAAAGCAGAAATGCAAGCAACCTCCACCCCCAACACAACCCAAATGACACACAGCCCACAACCTCAGTGTGCCACTTAACCACAGCCCATAAGGCATAACAACGTACCCAACACTCTAGTCATAGGTGACTCTATAGTCAGGCACACTGATGTTCCACGCACCAGGCTAAACAAGAACAAAGTTACTGTCAGCTGCCTGTCAGGTGCCAGGATCGGCCACATAATGCATGCACTCAGGTCACTCCACAACAAGTACAAATATGACTCTGCCATTGTCCATGTTGGTGTAAATGACCTAAGATGTACCTCCCAGGACTACATGAAAATAGACATGGAGGAGCTGTCTGATCTTGTAGCCCAGGCAGTAGGACCCTAGCCTTGTGTAGCATCATGCCATCACCCAGACTGATACCACAGTACAAGGACAACAATTGGCTAAGCTTCTGGTGTCATTCTAAGGGGATCCAGTATTGTTCTGCCTGGGATGACATGATCGACAGACTATGATGCTTTGCCAGAGATGGCCTGCACCTGTCACCCTTGGGATTCCAGATACTGGCTAAGGCTCTTGCCACCCATATAGTGCCTTTTTTTAGGCAAGGTTCAAATGACAAATTCACCACTGTAACAGGTACAAGCAAGCAAAATCTGAGGGTAATGCTACTCAATGCTAGAAGTCTAAGCCTCAATATGTACTCACTCGAGGCACTCCTTAAAATGGACAACATCAACATCTGTGCAGTAACAGAGACCTGGTTCAAGGCTCCAGAGAGCACCCCTGCATTACCAGGCTATAATTCATACCACACATTTCGGCCATCTAACCTGGACTGAAACACTAAAGGTGGAGGTGTGTCCATATTCATTAAGGATATCCACACCTCCAGGCTAGTTGCTCAGCATAATGCATCCGAGATTATCCAAGTGCAATTAACTCTGGGCAAGACCGCAATCCAAATTGTAGCTTGCTATAGATCCCCCAACATGCCCCAAGATTCCCATTCCTCATTTCTTGATACACTGGAAAATATTCGGGTACAACCTAACACCCTAATAATGAGCAATTTCACCTACTCCACCATTAACTGGGAAAACTACTCCTGTACCAACTCTTTTGCTCAACGTTTTCTGAAATTCATAAATTCCAATGCCTTGGATCAACTTATCCACACCCCCACCAGGGGCAGCAATATCCTAGACCTGGTCATTACCAACATGGGCAAGCGGTGTTGCACACCAGAGACCAATTCCTTGTTGGTCAGATCAGGCCACAAGCTAATTACCCTAGACATCCACATCCTGCCCCCACCCCCCATTAGGGAATCCACCTTAAAAAATTTCTCCAAAGCCAACTTCACGCTTCTTAAGACAAATGTGGCAAACTTCTAGACACCCATGCAGATGGACAATAGGGGTACAACTGCTGAATTCTACACAAATGCACTTTATAAGCACTTACATGAGTGCATGGATCATGCAATCCCTAACAGAGCCAAGATGTTATCCTCCAAAAAAAGGAAGCCAATCTGGTGGTCCCCTGCCATAAACAAACTCTACAACAGAAGAAAGAAACTGTTGCAAAAAAGAGTAAAATCCCATGATTGAAAGAACTCCCTGGTCAGCCTCAGCAGGAAGCTGAGATCCCTCATAAAATCCTCCAAAAATAGTTATGAAAACAAAATCACCACTGATTCTAAAGACAACCACAAAGCATTCTATATCCATGTCAAGAATCTCAGTGTCAACACTCAGATCTGCTCTGAGTTACAGCACAGTGGCACTAAATATACAGAACCAACTGATATTGCCAACATCCTGGCAGATAGGTTCAGTGCTAACTTTACCCCCCTCTCACCCCCTAAATGGATTATCTCTGTACCAGAGGAATGCAAAGTTCCTGTAATCACGGCTGCACAGGTAAAAAACACACTCTCCAAAGCCAAGAACACAGCATCCATGGGACCTGACAACATACCAGGCTGCGTTCTACATGAAATACAGAATGAACTGGCACCCCACCTAAGTACCATGTTTAATCATAGCCTCACCTCAGTCTTTGTCTCCACTGAGTGGCACACAGCAATGGTTATCCCACTCCACAAAGGGGGAGCCACCACAGACCCTGGGAACTACTGCCCCATTAGTCTGACGAGCCTAGTTTGCAAGGCTATGGAACGTATCATCATGGAACTTATAAACAATGACATTGGTAATCTCTAAACTCTGGACTCCACCCAGTTTGGGTTTGTAAAAGGCAGATCATGTCTCCTAAATCTGATAGACTTCTTTGAAGTGGTCACCAAAGCCGTAGATGAGGGTAAGGTGGTTCACACAGCCTATCTAGATCTCACCAAGGCTTTTGACACCATCCCCCACTCTGGAATTATAGATAAACTCACTAAACTAGGTAAAAATCCTTATGTCACAAGATGGGTTTCCAACTGGCTCAAAGACAGAACCCACACTGTGAAAGTAGCAGACTCCAAATCCGACTTCAGACCAGTGACAAGTGGAGTACCACAGGGTTCAGTCCTGGATCCTCTCCTGTTTGGTATCTACTTCTCTGAAGTACATGCTAACACAGAAGGTCTTTGGCTAATGAAATTTGCAGATGACTGCAAACTAGGAGCCATAATCAAAACTCCTAATGAAGTGGACATCCTACAAAAGGGCCTCACTGAGACAGGTGCCTGGTGTCAAAGTCATGGCCTCAAGGTCAATGCCAAAAAGTGCATTGTCATCCCTTTTGGTAAAAATTTGGTACCTATGAAATAACACATAGGCGGTGGTCTACGTAACACCAAAAGTGTTATAAGAGACCTTGGGACACAGGTGGACAGTAGACTCTCCTTTGATAATCACATTGCCACAGTAGTCTGGAAATCCTTCTATGTGGCACACCTCATCACAAAAGGTTTCTCATCCAGGAAAAAAAGAGGTCATTATTCCCCTCTACTCATCACTCATTAGACCCATTATAAAATACAGCGACTCTTTTGGTATGTACCTCACAAGACCTCTACAACAACTGGAAAGGCCGCAGAAATACCTCACAAAGAGGATTACCCAGACTCCAACAGATGCCCTACGCAGACCGTCTCAAAGAACTCCAGCTTTACTCAGTCGCATATCACCTATTCAGAGGCAATTTCTGCCTAACATACAAAGGTATGTCAAACACAGAGCTGTTGGACATGCTCCACTTAAATCCCAATCCCTCCAAGCTACATGCTCTAGGAACCTAAACCTTGTCACCATAATAAACAACTTGCTGGAGGGATAGATTCCTGTACTAGAGACTTCCCATACTCTGGAAAAACTACCTATCTATATCAAACAAAGCTCTTCATTAGCACTCTTCAAGAAAAATCTTGATAATTGGATGGGAGATGGGAAATTCACCCCGGGGATCACTTCTGTGGCTCTGCTCAACAGGGGCACAGGCAAATAATTTTCTTTTGTGGCGAAAGCCAGGGTACCTTTTTGGCTAGGCTTATATAGGCCCAAGGGCCAATAGCCTAGTACCTACCTATGAACATATGTGTCAGTAAGACCACTGTGGCAATGTGGTGGTCAAAAGAGAGGCTGCTGTAAACCTGTGTTCCCAGATCTCTTATAACATCTTCTGTGTTCAGTTGACTAGCATCAATGTGGTAATTCATGGGAAGTGGGTTTTTCCCCAAAGGGGATGACAACACATTTTTGTAGCATTGAGTTTAAGGCCATGGTTCTGACATCAGTCGTTTGTCTCAGTGTAGCCTTTCTATAGGATGTCATCATCACTTGGGAAGTTAATAATATCTCCCAACTTGCAATCGCCTGCAAACTTTGTCAGCCAGAGACCCTTTGAGTTGGCCTGGACTTCAGAGAAGTAGATAACAAACAGGAGAGGACCCAGGACCTAAACCTCCCATTTGGAATCAAACAGTATCCTACATCCAGGAAGAAGATAATTGTGAAATGTTGAATTCTAACAGCATACTTCATCAAGATGTTTACTGTGAAATTTTGAATTCTAACAGCATGCTACCTCCAATGTAACAGTCTTCCCTGCTTGTTATCCTAAATGCTTTCATGCTTGTTTCCTTCCTGAAATGTTGGAATTCAAAATGGACTTTATGTATATGCTGTAAATACAACTTTGGTTTTACTGTTACTCTATCCCTACAAAATTTCTCTGTACATAAGTTTGTAGCAACCATACAGATCTGCAACAGGCATCTGCTTGCTACAAAACCCTTTTAAAAACATATGATTTTGCATTTGTTCTTATGTAGTGTATGCGTCTTTATCATTCATGTTTGCTTTCTTTTCTGTAGTTTCCAGTCATGGCTGAAAATGGTGTTCATACCAGCCCAGCTACCTGGTTACCAAATAGTAATTAACTGAACAGCACTTTGATACCTCATAGTTATAAATCTTAGTTATTTTTATAGTAGTCTAAGGCACTACTGTAAATAATACTTACATTATGATGTGGCTAGAAATTCATATATGTTCCTAAGTCCTTGTAAAAGGTTACCTTGCATAGTAATTTCCAATTAAATGCGTAAGAATATGTTATGTTTCCTAAAGTGCATAATAGCACACATTAGCTTAAGTTTTGAGTCTCTTGTTTACTACTAATGAAAACAGATTGTTAAAAAAGTGACATTCCATTGTTTTGTTTTTTGCCTTAATGTCTTCAGCAAGTTTAGACTATCACATTCTACTGCTATTAATGGTTTCTAACAATAAAAAATAGATTCCCTAGTACTAAAGTTGTGAGAATCCCTATAATAAATTTTAAACTCAGCTGATGTGATAAACTTGATAAACTCTTAAAATTTTGTTTTATCAACTAATTTATGCCCTATGTTAGCATGTATTTGTTTAAATCATACTTGTCTTCAAACTTAGTGGTTTTAATCTATAAAACTGTATGACTCTGTTGCTAAGTTGATTAGCTTCATACAGTAAATTACATAACGGTAATAACTATTATTAAGACTTGAATTAATTTGTCAATTTAATAAAAAAACAGGCTTGAATGAGGCTATTAATTTAACCTGATTTATTTTGAATTTCCATTATGAATGTTTTATTGTTCACTATTTGTCACATATTGGCTCAAATGTACCAATAAACCTTCACATGCAAAAGTGGTGAGAAAGGACAATGATGACTTCAACAAATCCAAGTGGGGAGTTTTGTTCCATAATAGAACAAAGCATACTAATCAGTTTTTCTAGTGTAGTTATTAGCTGATAAATTTCTAAGTACAGTTTATTGAACAAAAGTGTTGACTTGTTTTTTAATAATAATTTAAAAAAAAGATACAAACATGGCAAGGGACAGTTTTTTTTTTTTTTTTTTTTTTTGTTTGTTTTGTTTTTTCTTTGATTGTTTTTGATAGTGCCAAGATTAACAGCATGTCTGTTGTTTCAGTGGTCAGATTTTATTCACTGGACCAAGAACTGATTTCTGCTAACTATGAATGATTGATTAGAGGGCAAAGCAAGTAAAAAAGTAATGAAATGTTTAATATTTGGTGCAAGCTGGTAATGGGGAAGATGGAGGTGTTGATGCAATTACTGCTGAAAAAAGCATAGCTCCAAGAAGAGAGGGATATCCACTTACTACTTTGACAGCTCCAGAGAAACTATTGGTATAAGTAAATTAATAATATTTACCAAACTGCTTTCTCAAATATCAGAAGAAATGGAGTTACCAGTAGTTACTGAGGTGCAGTTTCTGTGGAAAATGTAAAGGAAAATGAAAGTAAGCTTTGTAAATACAAAGTATTACAGTGGAAAAAAATATTTTAAAAAGTGTTTATAAGCTGCAGCAGTTCCTAACAGGGCAGGCATTGACAAAATCCTTATTGGCAAAGAAATCAATGAGATACAGTGAAAGAATGGGCAAAACATTGTGAAAGAACGAGTAAAGTCATGAGACTGTTGGTAAAAATATAATGAGATAGAACTTATGAATATTCTGAGTAAACTTGAGTGTCTGCAGGAGACGTGGCCATGAAAACATTTCATCAGTTAGAATTGTAAGAATTTTTGAACAGACAGCCAATAAAAAGAAGAAATTTAAGGAGAGGAAAAATAAGAATTTGGGGGGAGTCAATAATGGGAATGACGCCAATAAAATATCATATGCAAAAGTGGTGAAGATGGACAATGATAACTTTGAGAATGGCAAGCACTGAATTTCATTCAGTAATAGACATAAGCATACCTGTTTTACCAGTCTTCATCTGACAGACAATATGGCAAATTATTGAGATGCAAGAGGCAGTGTCAAAATATTTTTAGAGCAGGGTTACCAAAGAAGGCATTGTCCATACAAGAGACAAAGCAGATGGGTTCAACAAGATCTGTGACTGTCAAATTTTCTATTCAGGTGAGATCAGGAGGAGATACAATTGTACAGTTGAACAAAGGGGAATTTTCCTCAGAAGCGGTTGGATTATTAGAGACAGAATGCTCAACGAGCATCAGTGTAGCATGCCTAGTTTCTAAGAATGCTGGCCCTATGGTTGCTTAAGTATTTTCATGTTTTCTTCTACATTTCTCCAGCAATATTGTGAGTGGGTTGGTTGAGGCTGAAGTTGTTTTGTTACTCTAAAAAGACTGGAGCAAGATCTGACATTAAAGATGGTGGTAAATAAGAGCAAGGTACTTTTCATATTATTAATCTTAGTTTTCAGGTACTGCCTCTGAGTGCAAGGTGCTTATTGAAGGACTGACATTTATACCAAGAAAGAAAACAGATTTTGCTGATGTTCTACTTTCCGTTAGACTTTTTACCTGAAATCTTAATTTGAAAATATTTTTTCTCCTTTTCGCCTTGTGTTTTTTGTCCACCTAATGATGATACTGTATGCACATTTCAAAAGCTACGTGAGTCTGATTTTATCAAATATATTTCAAAAGACAAACATATTAAAAGTAGGCATTATTTTTTAAACAATTTGACTAGTGAAGAAAGAAGTGCTTTAAAATTGTTAGCCATGAACAGTGACTTATTTATTATGGCAGATAAAAGTGGATATTTTTTGGATGGATGCTAAGCATTATGTTGAAGGTTTGAAGATGGCATTAAATAAAGCTACACAATATAAAATGATAAAGCAGCTATATTTTTTTCATTAAAAACATTGATTTTTTTTTTTTTGTTAACAGAACTACATAATGAAAGACTTTCTGAGCACATTTTTAATTCTTTGACAGTACAGAATCCAAGGTTATCTGTGATTCCTAGTATACTAAAACTCCAATAGTGTCTGCAATGGGGTTTGAAGAATAAGATCTTAGTAGCAACTATTGAGCATTATTTGAAATAAGTTACTAACAGCCATTTGGTTGGGGACACCTTTGATTTTTAAACAGATTAAGGAATACACAGATGCACAACATCTTTTTAGTTTCTCAGTATGTGTTTTCTCTGTATAGAGTTATACACATAGAGGTAGGTATAGCAATGGTAAGGAACTATCTTGATAGAATAAATGATCAGATAAAATTGAATATTGATTTGGTTTGTGTTCTTTTGACTTAGTGCTTACTAATAACTTTTTGTGTTTAAGGATGTATAATATCAACAAACTTCACAAGCTTCTGTGGGAGCAATTATTACCTTGACCTATGCCAATCTACTTATGGCATCATTGGAGTAGGTCAATGTTTTTAATTCTGTGCAGTTTGAGCATTGTTCTATGTACACAGAATATATTGATGCTATTTTCTTTTATGTGATGCTAGTAAAGAGTCTCTTGTAAATGTTACTAGTTTTACCAGTGTTTCATCTTTTTTAGATTTTAAATCAATTTATATCAGGAAATAATTAATTATGTAGATGTCATAGTTTATAAAACACAGATGGGTGGTTTGAGTTTAATGATATACAGGTCCATTAAGGTTAATAAACATTTAGATTTTTTAGTATGCCTCCCATTCAAACCAAAAAAGGCATCATTAAAAATCATCTTATTAGAGCATCAAGACTAACATTTGATGACAAAATTTTTACTGATAAGTTTAAGGAGACTGTTAGCTTTCCTAAGGACAGACACTCTTCTGATGCACATATTGATGCTGCTCTAAAAATTGATTTTAGGAATGTCAAGTATGCACCAGTTATTCCTTTTGGTTTGGGATTTGTTGTCTCAAATAAAAGTGAAATTTATAAGAAAAGTACAAGTATGAAGAACACTTACTTACACCCTTGATAGTAAACCTCTTAAGGATATTATTAAGAAACATTGGAATGTCCTTAGGGATAATGAGGCATTGGAAAAGACTGGTCATGCACCTAAGATTGTTGACAAAGGAACACATCATCATAACCATTTTGGAGAGAGAACACAAAGATAGCAGTAAAAGTAGAAATACAAGACATCCTATGAAAACTTTCCACATTTTAAATGTAGACAATGACATTATATTGCCAGCAGTCCTTATGTAGTTAATGGTTTTAAAGAAACAATGATGGGGTCTACAGACAGATATACTTGTGAGACTAGCAATATAGTTTACTATGCTCATTGTTTAGCTTTTGATTCTTTGTATATTGGCAAGACAATAAAGGAGGTTGATGTATGGACTGGCAGAACATGAGAAGTATTAAGAACACAGATAAAAAATTAAATGATTAGGCACAGCTTGTATCGTATGGTTTTCAAACATTATATTTTTGTGTTAGAAACAGCAGAAAATGATTGCAGAGGTGAATATATTGGTGCTTTATTCTTAAGAAGTGAAATAATTTGACAACTTAATTGATACTTTAAGAAAGCTGGGATTAATTTGGGCTGCTAATTTAGCCTTTTACTACTGATGTCTTATTGCTTGCCATTTATGTGAGGATCCAATTTTTATTTCAATCAGCTTCAATGGTGTACTTATTGCTCAATGAATTTCCATTTGATTGAACAAATCCTTTTACTTTTTTTAACAAAAAGAGGTGAAACCAGATATCAGCATGGTTTGGTATTGTTTTCGTTTGATTGCTTTTTATTGTGTCAAGATTGACAATATGTTACAGGTAAAATATACTTAATTTGCGTACTATATGTTTATATAAGCCCACTACAAACTGACATATGGCTTTCACTATGAACTGTAACTGCACACTTTGGTGCAAAACATTGGCCCAATAAAAGACACCAGAAATGACCACATAAAGTCTGCTATGGTGTTTTTAACCTTGTTAAAATTCACTAAGTAGTTAACACTCAAAGTCATGGGCTTATTGTGAAGGGATAGTTGTTATTAGGGTTTACGTGTGTGTGTGTGTGTGTGTGTGTGTGTGTGTGTGTGTGTGTGTGTGTGTGTGTGTGTGTGTGTGTGTTTTCATATGATGAGTAGTTTATCACATCTTGAGAGAGCAGTGAACCTTCTGAAGCCTTATGCCTTTCCATGACATTTACTATTTGAGCTTCTACAACAGATGTTTCAGTTGTCAGTAATGCCCCATTTTTGATCTTTGTTGCTTTGCTGTGGACTAGCTGTATTGAGTTATAGGTTTATTTATCAAGTCATAAGCGCTGCATCTACTATATGGACTACACAAATATATTGTGCCATGTCTTGCGATCTACAAATGGCAACAACTATTTTGTTTCTTGTGGATTTCATTGTTCATCATTTGAAGTTTATGGGAGCATAGTGCTGAGCATGTTATTATTCTGTAATGTATACACTTATAGTGTGCAGTCTACTGCAGTGTTAATATGTATGTGTTACTGGATAAAAGACATTGCATCTTCTGCTGAGGAAAAGTGGTGAAAAAATATATTCCATCTAATACTCCTGATGGGTTGGCATCTAAATAATGTACAAAAACTGTTCAATTAGCAAATTGCTTAACATTTTGTGAAAATCTTCCTTCCTTTTCTGTGGTAAGTAAAAAAATCTTGACATAGCATCACTTGGTAGTACAAGCATTAAGATACCCCTTATCTACACCTCTGTGGTAAAGGATATACCCTTTCTGGCTACAGAAAAAACGTTTCTCCTTGTCAGTAAAATTTATCAAATATTCCCTTGAGTATTTCAGAATTGTTAACAAGAGGATTAAGACAGTGGCGAATTCTTTTATTTATGATCAATGGCATATCACTTTCTTTCAGATCATACTCTAATGCTACAATAGTATGACTAAACACCAACAACTTCAAATTATAGATTCATAGGTTATTCACCTCAGCCATAACACCCTGTACTGGTGGAACTAGAAATACCCCCAATTAAATAGACAGTGGCATCTGTTTTGTAGGCCATTGCCTGCAGTTATAGTCTGTTTTACAGAGACTTATTTTTCCCTCAAACCTGCCTCTGAATCCTTTATGTAAGATGTCGGCACTGATGTTGCCATATCAAGGAATATAGTGTCAGCATTCAATTTGTCAATTTCTATTTTATTAGCCAATTTCAGTGTTTTGATTTAAGCAGTGTCAATTAATGCTTTTGACATTATGTTAGTTATTTCATACAGTTTAAATACCAGTCTTTTGCAGGGTTCTTTGAAGTCGCTGGTTGAAGTGCAGGTTATCCTGTCAGCCTGCCACTTGCTATGTTGCTGGTGATAAAGTTTGCATATTCTGTCAAAGAAAGGGGAAGCAAATTGAGATTAAGGAAATGGACTAACTTGTGTGATAAAACATACAGATGCCAAGCACCTAAAGTGGAAATGTCACTAAACTCAGAATATAGTAAAATATCTCCCCTGACTGCACAGAACACTCACATTAAGCTGCTGCTGATGATGGCAAGCTTCACTGTCAATAATAAAAGTTTTGTGCAGGTACGTTGTCATGTGAGACAAATCTACAGAAATTATGTTGTACTAGCTTAATGCAGTAAAATTATTATGGCATAAGTAGTACAATGCAATTGTTAATAACCATTACGTGAATCTTTAGACTATAAATATACTTTAGCATGATCTTAGAAAAGATCACAGGTATACAATGGAGATGTAGCTTAGACTTTTGTAAGTCTATTGTTTCCGTGGCATTTGGTTATGGCTTGGGCAACCGGGGTTTATTTAGCAGCTCCTGCACTGAATGAGACAACTTTGCATGACAGATGAATGCAGAAGCATTTGCATGCTTGTCTGCCTATTTAGTAGAGGGTACTGCATGTCCTGAGTCATGTTTGGTGCAAGGATCCATCTCATGAAACCAATAACAGCCATAAGGAAACAAGACAAATTTAACCACGGTAACTGCATGCACCAGACAGAAAAAAAATCTATATTCAATCACATTAAAAAAAGTACATACAGTAATGGATGAGAATTAACATGTAACCTCTGACAGCATAAGCGGTGCTAACTCTGCTAGATACTGATGTGTTCTCTGTCTCGTACAACCCATTGAAATGCTCTCTCGATTCAGAAATATACTGTTCCACTCCATTTCTTCAGTATTAAGAATTCTATTGCTGTTAACAAAAGTGGATGTTTCCTGCTTGTTAAATAGTTTGGTTTCTTGAGAAAGGAATGCTTTTCTGCAGAAAATGCCAAAGTGGCTTTAATATCATTATTTTTTTAAGTTCCTTGATCAGTGGTAAATAGGATTTTCTTTTACTGATTACTTAACTGGAATAGTCATTGTCAAATATGACATGTTCACCTATTTTAATAGGTGGTCTGGACTATGCTTTTTTAATATTCTTCTTTTAATATTTGACCTTTTCCTAAGCTAGACATGAACTTAACTATATCTGAGCATGGTGGTGAGTTTTCCTTCTTAGAAGGTACACTTAAGGATCTATGTGCTCTTTCAATTTCAAAAGATATAGTTTCAGGTAGATTTAATGTTTTATGTAGCCAGGTAATTAAGAAGTTTATATATTGTCTCCATCATACTTTTCAGGTATACCATAAATTCTAATGTTATTTTATCTCACGCTATTTTCTAAATCATCAACTTTTTCCATGAGCCATTTATTTTGTTTTAAAATAAATTTCAGTCTGAGACTCATCATAAGTTGTTCTGCTTTTATGATCATTCAAAGTCTCTTCCATACTGCTGATCTGTGCCCCTTGTTGTTTCATAATAGTTTCAAAAATACTGCATCATCTTTCTGGTCTCTTCTTTGAAACATTCAAGTTTTGTATCCGGCTTGTCTATTTTGAGTAATATATCCTGTATACTAGATAATATTGACTGAATGTCTATTTAACACAAGACTCCTCAATTACTCCACCCTAACCCTCACGTCCACACAATCGCACACTTACCTGACCCGCACCCTAACTCACCTAACCCGCCCTAACCCTCACGTCCACACATCCGCACACTCACCTGAGCCCGACCTGTAATTTTCTACCACAGCGCTGAAAATACCAAAGCAACAGAAATGGACAACCGAATTCTTTCCCTAGGAAAAAAAATCTGTTTTCTGTTTCTTCGATATTTTCAGCGTTCACTGAAAATGGGTCGATATTAGAACACTCGAAATTTTAAATGTTCGGTGTTCTAATTTAGACCCTTTTTGTAATGATGAAGACCATATTTCCATGGTCAAAAGCACTCAACCTTGTTCTTTGGATTTTTACCTGTATTTGTCTGTCGATTTATACCCTATGTGGATAAAGGTTTTTATATATTATTTTGAGTGTGGTGTTTTTCTTCTTACAGTGGTTTTTCATTTCTATTGTTTGGTTACCACTGTTTAGATGTTTTTGTGGTTTGGATTGTGTTTGTTTGTAGTTAAGAAGTTTATTATATATATATTATATACCCCAAGATTCAGCAAGCTCTGAATGGCATGCAGGAATAGTGCAAAAGCTGCTGGAGGCAACATGGCCACTGAGAGATCCAGGAACAAGCTCCTGGGACGTGCACAAGTGCTCCTGCACTACCCCTGCACAGACACAGCTCCTGTATGCTAATTACCCCATTTGCAGGTGAAAACCATGCAAATGAGGTGAATTATCAATCCAGGAAGCTGGAAGCCGTCCATGCAGGATTAGTGTAACCTGCAGAAATGTACTCTAGTAATTGAGTACATTTCTGCAAACTAAAAAATGAAAACTTGACAGCTCCAAATAAAGGGTGTATATAATGTGAAAAGCATGCCAATGGCCAAATATATGGCCATTGGCATGGAAAACAGTTGCAAATTAAAAAGAAATAACTTTTCTTTTGGCCAATTCCAACCGTTTAAGCATAGGGCAGTGACACGCAAATGGGATTGGTTGGAAAATAAAAGTAAAACCTTGAAAAAAGCATTTTCTGGAAAATCCCAATTTTGCCATTATAGTCAATGGCAGGCAGAAGACAACAAGGCCAGTGAAAAGTGGTTGCTAAGGGGAAAGACTCAGTGTCAGACTTGTAACTAGGCATTAGCTGGCAATTCTATGCAAATGAGGGGAATTATACTGAATTACAGATTTCCCCTCATGTCTAGTCTGCAGCCAACCGTGTAGGTGCAGAAAAACCATGGTGCAAGCCTAAGAGCTAATGGATATCATAGAGGGGTGTGTCAGGCATACTGTAAGCTTATTGGAGCTCTATGGCTCGAATTTGCCCTTATCTTAGCAGAGCTAAGGAAGGGGGTGTGTCTGAAGCTGACAAGCACACTTTACATTGCCTAAACGGGTGTGCTTACCACACACCAGGTTTTAAACAAAAAAAAGTAAACCAAGAAATAGCAGCTCCATTCACATCTGAGCACTGGGTTTGCGCGGCGCGCCTTGAGGCTTAAACAGGAAGGCAATGAGAAGGGAAGACAGCAGTAGGAAGGTAATCAAGGAGAACTAGCATAGCTAGCAGGTGAAATTAATCAGAATCAGCCAATTACACAGGCAGCAGCCCAGCCCAGCACACTACTATAAACTATGCAAACATCTTTCCCTATGTTTTTTCCCCACAAACTCTACACCACGGTGTACACAAATGGGGACATTTTACCTAACAAAAGCAACAAAATGATAGGGGCTGCAGTTGTTCTCATAAATTAAAATGTGGAAGAGGCTGAGGGTGGTGAGGATGAGAATGTGAGGAGAAGGAGAAGAGTGTACAGACCCAGGGTAACCTACCAGGGGCTATATGACCTGGAGTATAGTGGAGCACTATAGGGTGGTACGGGACCTCATACAGCAAATTGTTGAGCTGTGCTGGCCATGCCTCACACACAGAACCAACAGAGGGGAACCCATCCCAGTGGATACCAAGGTATGTGTAGGCTTAAGAATACTAGCCACAGGTACCTTCCAAAGGCCACCTGGGGATATCATGGGGATCTCACAGGTATCAGCATCCGGGGTACTCCACCAGTTCCTGGATGCCATGTCAGCACATGCCGGTGACATATATTTCCTCAACACCCATGAGATGTAGACCAGCAATATGCATCTCTTCCACCAAGTAGCAGAATACCCTGATGTAATGGGTGCTATAGGCTGCCCATACATACACATCAAAGCACCACCTGGTGAGCAGTGTAGAGTCTACATAAACTACAAGAGATTCCCCTCCATCAACTGCCAGGGTGTGTGTGATGCCCTGGGCATTATAATGAATATGTATGCTGGCAGCCTTGGAAGCTATCACGAATCCCACATCTGGCATATGATGCAGCACACCAGTACCAGAGATTTGCCAATGGGGACATCCCATATGGCCATCTAGTGGGGGATGCTGGTAAAGCACTGCAGCTGTGGCTGATGACACCCATCAGAAATGCACACACACACCAGAAGAAGAACTCCATAATGAGGCACATGCACAGACCAGAATCATAATAGAGCATGTGTTTAGTATGCTCAGGTCACTGTTCCAGTGCCTTGACATATCTGGTGGAACCTTGCAGTACTCACCAGCTACATGTACCCAAATTATCATTATATCTGCCATGCTACATAATAGGATCCTGTGGAAACAGCTGCAGCAGGAGCAGCACAGGGCAGGGACACACAGCCCCCCACCAGTGCCAAGGCCTGCACAGGCACAGAGTGACTCAGAGGAGGAACAACCTGAGCCTTCCCCAGTAGGCAGAAGGAGGCATGCCCAGTATGCCCAGGCCTTGGCAAAGAGGCAACACATAGCACATACACTGACATGATAGGAACCCAGGAAATGGCACCTCACTTCGACTCGCACATACAATAAAAGGGATGCCAAACATGAAACTACCTGTGCTTAACCATGTATAGGGAGTGTACTATGTGCATCCAACATAGACAGCCCTCCAGCACCATCCTTAATACTGGCACAGCCACAAGGTAAGTCATGCTCACTATCAATTGCTGAATGGAGTAGTATGTTCTGATACCTGTATCTATGGTATGGATGTGAGCATGTTTGGGAATTGGGTGGCTGAATGGGATGCCAGCAGATAGTAGACATCTATATCAGTAGCATGAAAACCTTAACAAATATCACATAGTAGGCAGTACTAGACAAGGAGACAAAATCCACTGCAGGACATGTGGTGGGCCAAATGTGTGTCCATAGGACACACACATGCATTTCGTGAAGCTCACATACCCAACAATAGTCTCAGCCAGCAGGACAGGTGTAGGCAAACACAAAGAAAGGCTGTGCTTAGGCCTCTGATTTATGGCTATGGAGAACAGCCCCCCCTCCAGACCTACACAGTCAGACTACAACAGGTCAGGCAGTGGAATGTTAGTTCTGATGGTGCATGTGATACCTGCGTAATACTGTAGTGTAGCAAACTAGTTGTTTAGGAAGTCTAACCCTGACCCTGCCAACTGTGATAATGTGTGTGAGTCCCTGAGACAGGGTGGCTGTGTCATAATTTGTAGGTCAATAAAACCTAAGAACTGTAGTACACTGATATGCCTCTAGTCCTCATGATAGGTCAGAATACAGAATGAAATGGAGTACCTGAGGTACCAGTACATTCATAGCAAATGTGTACAGTTGTCAGTCATGCCCCTCCCCCACACACAATCTTATGTAGAAATGTAGTAACATGTATGTGTAGGTATAATAACAGTGGAGCACAGATTACTTGAGCTGGCCAAAGTAGCAGGCTAGATTGCAGAATGTGTACAATATGCAGGGCTGCATGTGTTAGCTTGATGTGTGTTGTATATTATGTGAAAGTGGTCAGCATATAGGCATAGTGGGTTGTGCCCTGGTGGCCAATGGCCAGTACTGTTGATGACAGGGCCAAGTTCTCCCAACTGCAGTGCCAAGCAATATGCATCCCAGCAAGGCACATTCCAGCAGTAATCCATGTTAATTGTTCGGATGTAATATCTGTCACCATCTGAAAGATGAACATGGCATGAATGTGTGCCCAGACATACAAACAGTACACAGGTGGAAGTACCCTAGACAGAGAGTGTAAAAAATGTTACTGTCAAATGGACAAACCTTTGGAATTGTACATAGAGGATAGCAGCACATTTGTTGACTGTGTAGTATGGAATACTGATGTAGTCTGGCCAAACACTGGCAGACAACAAAAGGCACAGAAATTAAGTACTGAGAAACTGCTGATGTCCCTGCACAAGCCAGCATAAGTGGAATGCTCCATGTATATCTGTGAGTCAGCTGCAAGTAGCTTCCATAGCACACATGTACCCAGCTCACCAAACCAGCAGCCACAGGTACCTCACAGGTCTTATCCCTAATGTTGGGAATGAGTACAATATGACCCCCACCTCTGTATGGGAATAGCTTCAGAATGCAGCATACTGAAGAGGTGTCCCATGCAGGTGTGTCCCTAGCTGTAAGCAGCACCCTGCCAGCATCCACACCAATGGGTCAATAAGGACAGAAACTATTGACATTAACACCTTGCACACCTACAATGTCACCCCAAGGAAATATAGTGGCATGCAGCCTGGGACTGTAGTAGTGACACAATGCACTGGCCTGCTACAGATGGTCTGCATCACTACCAAATGTCCTACAGCCCTTTGTTAAAGGCCTGTGTCTCACCCATACTGCCAATGTATGTTATCTCATGGACTCCCAAATAACAACATAACATAGTCCACAGAACCCAAATGCAAGGCCATGTTGAGAAATACCAGTAGCATGTCCACCATGTCCCACTGCATGAACTGTGGACCAACCTCTAAATACTGCTGGGATGAAGTGAAAACTATAGAGATACTTATCAGATAATGTTTGCATAATGTTTGGAAGAGGATAGAATAACGGGGGGGGTTAGAAGCATGGAGGCCATGGAGTGTGTGAAGTCTGAAACCCAGATATGTGCACATACTCTCCCTGCCTGCAAACATAGGAATGGGTGGCTACAAACCTGCTAGAAAACCACAATGTGAAGGAGTAATGAGCAGAAATATGAGCCCTGCCTCTGGGTAACCTGTGTGAATCTGTACAGCTGTGAGGTATGGCCACAGCAGGATATGGCCATACTGTCACGTCAATGGATGTACAAGCATGGGATCCTCAGCCACCACAGTACCAAGGTGGTGAACCATTTACACAGACCCATCAGCAAGTGTCTGCAGCTACCCTTCCAGAATGCCATGATTGTAGAAGAATATGTAGGCTGCAGACCACAATACTGGACACAGTGTCATTCA
Source organism: Protopterus annectens (assembly GCF_019279795.1). Classification (NCBI taxonomy): domain Eukaryota; kingdom Metazoa; phylum Chordata; order Ceratodontiformes; family Protopteridae; genus Protopterus; species Protopterus annectens. The sequence continues at coordinate 65,568,768 of NC_056726.1, read as the reverse complement.
TTCTGTGTTCCCCAGGAAATTACTGCAAGCAAATATGTATACCTGTCAGTAGCTGATGACATATAACATCACAGTCTAAAACAGTATGTATATCTGAATATCTGTGCTAACACCAAAACCATGTAGCTGAAGCAGCACAGACACAATTACTTACAGTAACCCACTATCCTTTGCCTATTGTGACCCCATATTGTCAACCGATCTACACATATAATGCAGAAACAGTGCAGATAGACCACAAATGCCTGCACTGAATTACAACCTACCTGGAATGGATTCTAACATTCAGTAGGGAAGGTCATACTGGGCATGCTCCCACACTTAAAGAAATGAAGCCCATGTCTGACAACAACATACTGAAAGGTCATACTGAGCATACTCCCACACTTAGAGGAATGAAGCCCATGTCTGGCAACAACAGTGTTCTATACATATCTGACAGTTGCAGATGTTTGTGCACACATTCCACAGTGCACACCAGTCATGCTTTGCACACACATTGGATAGGAATACACACATATATCCAAGGACAATACACTATAATAGGCCAAACTTACACATACATAGATGTGTGGAAGAGAATGACAGACAGTGACAAAGAGCTTCCCAGCATGAGGCCTGTCCCACCCAGCACACATCCAATTGGCTAAAACCACATCATGTGCAAATGTCAATCACTGTAGACATTTGCTTCTGGTATCTCTCAGCACTATAGTGACTGTGGTGATTGTGATAACTGTGTAACATGACTCTACAAGTCAGTATTCCTCTAGCAGTTGTATACACGTTCCTGTTAAATGTAAAGCTGTGTGTGACTGTGTGTTGTGTGTGTGCTTCCAGATGAATGGTTTATGAATCATTCACACACACTGCACTCCCCATTGCACTACTTTGGGAAGCCTGCTGTTGTCATTCACTTTGAAATACACCTTTGGTGAAGGAGTAGCCTTATAAGCTCCATGACGCATGCTATAACTGCATAATGCTAGAGTGTGATGTACTAGTTAGGTAGGAGTTCTAATCCCAGACATGGTAACTGTTAAACTCTGTGTGTGTTTGCTTGTCTGTGTAGTGATCAATACTTTTGAGGCCATTCACAGTCACTACACTTTCCATTGCCCTACTTTAGCAAGCCTGCTGATGTCATTCAGCTTGAAATACGCCTTTGGGGAAGGAGTAACCCTGTAATCTCCATGGTATGTGCTATCACTGTGTAATGCTATAGTGTGATGTTCTAGTTAGGTAGGAGTTGTAATCCCAAATATGGCAACTGTGAGACTCTGTGTGTTTGTGTATGTGTGTGTTTGTGTGTGTGTGTGTGTGTGTGTGTGTGTGTGTGTGTGTGTGTGTGTGTGTGTGTGTGTGTGTGTGTGTGTGTGTGTGTGTTTGTCATCAGTATGCTGTGTGGAGGTAGCTGTGATTTTGTAATAACAGGACTCATTGTGGGGTGGGCTTTGCGTATTTCTTATATGGAGGACCTATTATATGTCACCACGTCCACCTTATGACAACAGATGTCAAACAGCAGAGAGGCTGCTGCAGACAATCCATACTCCTACATGTGACATTATGGATTGAGGAATAATATAGGCAACCCTTGTATTACTCAGAGAACACTCTCCACCCATGTCGCATACACAAACACACTTGGCTAGGCAACAACCACTATGTTGGTAGTTCCCTGCATATTGCCCACCGATAGTAACCATGGTGTGATCACAGTGGACTACAGAGGACATGGCACCCTGTTCCATCCCTACAATAGGAAAATAATTGCATACAGTGGTCCTTTGCTATGTTCCAAACTGGATGCCTTCAACAACTTTAGAGTCAGCAAATGTAACCCAGAAAGAAAATATCATAACTTATACACATGCCCTGTATGGACAGATGCCACTAACACCAGTGAATAACTAAGTTATGCTGTCATTGTAGGTGCAGCATCAACTTGAGTTCCATTGCCAGTTCTCACCACATGAGGTCAGGAATTCCACATCAGATGATAATAATCTGTCCACACAACATGCCCCAGACACCCAAGCTACACTTCCACATGTCACAGAACATGCATGCAGGACATGTGCAAATCCCAGACACTGTCTATGTTATGGAGTATAGAACACATACTTAGCAAGCATTGCACAGCACTGGCCACCCACAATAGTAACCCAGATGACTGGATGATGAATACAATAACCACCTGTGTGGGCCAGTCCAGAGATTACACCCCTGAGCCACACTGCAGACCATTGTCATGTGGCCTGATGACAAGGTATACCCTTTGCCTAGCCTTATACAGCCTTCTGGCACAGTCAACCACTACACACCTGTGAAGCAATGAACCCATGCATGTCAGTACTGGGAAACCTGTGTCTGTGTGTGAAGATTAATGATTTGGAAGCTATTCACACTACACCTCCCATTAACCTAATGAAGCATGCTTTCTGATGTCAGTCACCTTGACATACCCTTTTCCCAAATATCAGCCTGATAACCACTGTGGTGCATGTGATACCTGCGTAATACTGTAGTATAGCAAACTAGTTATTTAGGAAGTCTAACCCTGGCCCTGCCAACTGTGATAATGTGTGTGAGTCCCTGAGACAGGGTGGCTGTGTCATCATTAATACCTGATTTTGTGGACAGGCACATGTACTACACCTACTTTGTCCCTCCTTTATCACTATTGCTGATGTCACTCACCTTCAAGTATACCTTTGGACAGCTCTCCAACATGTAAGCTCTGTCGCAGATGCAATAGCTGCATAAAATGTAGTAGCAATACATAGGCAGGCAGGGGTTTGAAACCCCATACTGGCAAGTGTGTGACATAAACATGCTGAGCTTTTACTCTCCTACCCCCATCCTTTCTTACTCTGTCTCTATCTGTCTCTCTCACTCCCTCTCTGGTGGATGTGGAGAAGTACACCTGCTTTGCTTAGGCAGCAGCTTGTGTTTTGTAAGTGATGCTCATGATCAGCTGATGGCCTGTGTACGAATTGCAGTCCCACACTAGCTGATTGCATGTGGAACAGCTGTGGTAACATTCCCATAGCCAATTGCATGGAAACACACTCCTATAACTAGGAACATCATGTGGGTGTTGGCCCTTTTCATTTAATGTAGGCAGGACTTCAAGTCGGTGTTTCGCAAACAGCAGCACAGAGGGTAGTGGGATATACCTCTTACAACATACACTGTGGAGAGAGGCCAACAAACAGGAGGGGGATGTTCCAGACATGACTACATAATATAAGTCTTGCTGTTCTAAATTTGCAGTGATGTTGGTTTAACAGGATTTGTGTGGATATGGCTGGTCTGCATGATTTAATGCCTGTCATGGCAGTGTTATGTAGTTGAGGAAACCCCCACCTGTAGGACTCACAGATGACTATCTTTAGAAATGCAGTAGCATAGTCTGAGGATTGCAGTCAGTACATGGTGACAGCCATGAGAGTTACTGACTTCATATCTCTTAGAAGATATATGTCACAACAAACCCTGTTACACCAGTAAATGTATGAGGTGACCACAGCAATATGTCAATATTGGCCCTGTGTTTGTACCTCCAGCCACAACTCCATCAACCTTTGTACATATGTCATGCAGCAAGAGGTGCATATGTTCAGTACATCATTATTTATTGACATCATACCTGATAACAAACCAGTGAGATATCAAACTGCTAGACATGTTATGTATAGTAGGGGTAATATTTGAGGACAAAACCTGGGCATTCTGTTGTAGTGTGTACAGAAGTGAGGTCTGTGTACTTATGGTGATTGTTGCCAGAGTGTGTATTGCGTATATGTACCTTGGCCTGTGTACAGACTGTGGTAGATGTCATTGTTCTTGGTCCTGTTCTGTCTGATGTTGCATGCTGCTCCGGTGTATTGTACCCTATTGGGGTACCTGTTTGTAGGGCCAAACCCACACATGTCCCATACCACAGTCAGGCATCGGAATACACTGTGTATTGGCCAGTCTACTTAGGGGTAGTGTGTGAGTGGCACATATGAGGATGGTGTTGATCCGACAGTCTATATACTGTAATATTAAGCACGCTTACCATATGTGGCTGTAGCTGTGTTCAGATTGGTTGTGGGTATGTGCTTTCACCCAGGTGTCTGTATACCATGCTGTTACATGCCTGTAGTGCCTGCTATATTTGCAGGTACATGTGTATTCCCACATAAGACATGAGGCCAGTGTTGTGGCAGTCTGCCTGTAGTTTGCACAGTGCTTTGTGACATGGCTAAGAGCTCAGTGTACTTAGCCAGTGTGATGTTATGTCAAGATATTTGTCAGATGTACTGCTGATGGGCCACCATAACCATTGTGTATTTCTGAAAAAGCAGTGGGATACTGTACAGATGTATGTCACTAACTAGTGGGTAGTATGTGGGCCTGGGACTGCTGCTCTTCCGGTTATTATGTGCCAAGACAAACAGGAGTGTGTGAATGCATAAACTGTGTGAGCATACGTTTTCCAGTATTTATGTGATATACCCATTTACATGGCTGTTAACATCCACTTTGTCAAGCTTGGTCCACACGTCTTACAATAAGGGGTTCTGTGTATACCTCTGGACTGACTAGAGTGTGTCACGCTGTCCACATTTATTGGTCATATCTCTGCTGTATTCCACAGGATCAGTACTGTGATATCTGTGGTACTGTACTATGATAATCTTAGGATGTCTGTCAGTAACTGAAGGCGTACATGACAATATCAGATGTGACTTCCCACACACAACATTTCTGTTAAGACAACCCCTGTTACAGTAGCAACAGTCTACATTTATACCTGAAATACTTACATGACATCCCCTTGCACTAAGAGGTTGCGACTATTGGTGCTGAGGTATAACTCCACTACATGTTCATTCAAACATATATGTGTATATATATATATATATATATATATATAGATATATATATATATATATATATATATATATATATACATATACATATGTATATACACACACACATATATATATATATATATATATATATATACACACATATACATACACACACACACACACACACACACACACACACACATATATATATATATATATATATATATATATCTACACACACACACACACACACACACACATACATATATATATATATATATATATATATATATATATATATATATATATATATACACACACACACCACCTGTAAGGGCTTGTTATTTTGTTGCTGGGCAGAACAAGGGCTGTTGGATACAGAGTGATTAAGAGACAATTGTGAACAGCTTTAAGCAAGTTTGCATGGGTTTGTGTGATGATGAGTGCTGCTAACATACAGTTAAATGTACAGGCGCTTACACCATGTAGGCTTTGCTTACCAGTGCGCAAACCCACTTAGCATTTATATTGCAGCAATGCTTAGACCTGCTAAGCATGGTTCAGCCTTAGTAACCAGTGCTTACATTCCAGTCTGATAAAATAGCAGGGTAATGACATCTTTAATAAGTGTATTTAATGCCATGCATGTAACATGCGCCTGTGTGCTGTCATTACAGGTGTGACTTTACTGTCTCGAACACCTGTGTATATATGGCTTGTACAACACTCTTTTTCCATTTGAATATGTTACATACATGTATAGTATCCCAGGTTATATGCAGTCACACTGGCATGTAGTGTATCATTACAGTACTACTGTTGACAGTGATTTCCCATGTAAGAGTAGATTGCAAAATATAGTACTGGAACCAAACACCCCTGCATGCAAAGATGGAATCTGAATCCTCACTGTCATGTTCCTGGTGTGTGAGCTGTATCTCATTAAATATTTCCTACTGGATATTGATCTGACATGTGGAAAATATCTGTAGACTACTGTGTGTATAGCATATCAGTGAGGGCTGCTGTCATGTAGTAATGGCATGCCTATCTGTGTCAGACGTCTATCTATCAACACATTCATCCTAATGCATAGCTAGTTGGCTAGCTGATGTCTGTCTGCCCTCTGTACAGATGTGCAGATGTCAGGTATCCATCTTGGCTACTTACAGGCAATCTATGCTTGACTGACACTGACATGTCTGTCCAGCTGTGTTATGAATGCCACAGCTAGGAATCAACACCCTGTATGCACTACATGCCATGGATACCTCAACTTCACTACCACAGTCAACAGAAGATGCTTGGGTACAGGTCTCCAAGACAGACACTGACTATGTTATGTAATACAGGTTACATACATGTCCACTGGAGCACCTTACTGGCCCTCTGCAAGAGGCAACTAAATGATTGGCTGTTGCATGTAACTCTCACCCTGAGGATCACACCTGTGGTATCTGTTGATAGATGGCCTGCTGGAACATGGCATGATACCACTGTACACACATCCCCTACACTTCCCATCTCTCCATGGACAATAGTCTGATACACACCTATGAACACCTGCCCTGATGGAACCCAGTACTGTCAAATGTGTACGTTTGCATTACTGCAAATATCAGTCTCTGTGTGTTTGTAGACCTGTAGGTGAGGATACCCTGAGGCCCTTCACACCCCCCCCCATTACAATAGTTAGATGTGGCTGCTGCTGTACCAAACATTACATGTACCTTGTTACATTCTTCTCCCTAAGGGCTACCTGGGGCTTGCAGTACCAGCACAACACTGTTGTACAAATGGGTTGATAGGCATGGGATACCCACTGAGTTCTGGCAAGTGTGTGTATATGTGCATGTGTGTATATTTGTAGGGAAAAGCATTCTGAGGCCACATTCTTCTAATACAATACACATTGTTGCACAGTATTAGGAATAGTGATGTTGCTGACCATACTGAATATGTTAACATCACCCTACTATCCCTGTGGCATGTGCATTAGATGCATATCCCTGTAGTAGAACTCTTGGGAGAGACAAGGGGTTGTATTGCAGTCCTGGTCAATGTGTGATGGTGGGTATGTCAGAGTGTTATTATGGGTTTCAGTGCATACAATATCCACAGTGGGGTGTGGGTGCTGGGTATACAGTCTTTACACCATGGTACCATGTTCCACTGTATGGGGACCACTGTCACCATCAACCATACAGGTAACTGATAACACTATCCAGTCCAGTTATGCATGTGTTGTGTGCAACTTATCTGTAACAAAAATGGACACACTGACAAAGTAGTTAGCACTGATAAGCCCAGGTCTCTCAGATGTGTTCCTGACTGTGATGTGTTTGTCATTGTGTATATGACAGTATGTCACATTATGTACTATCCATAAACAACCAGTACATCTCCCATTACCATACTATGCAAGCTTGGGGATGTTCTTCATGTAACATGTAACCTGGAACACACCTCATCCTAAAAGCTGTGTGGTGTGTGCAAGTAAGGCCACACACATCAGTAGCACTACATACCTAGGTAGGGGTCCTAGACCCAATGTTGCCAAGCAAGAGTGTGTATGTATGTGAAGGAATCTAGTTCTGTTTGCAGAATATCCATGTCCCAGGAGGTCGGTCGTCTGTCTGAGAACTGCCTGGCATATGCTAACGTTTCACAGGTATCAGCCTGTGGAAATACATTCCATCACAACTAGTGGTAGATGTGTAAATGACCTCTTCCCCACTGTATAGGTGTACAGCGATACTGGGGTTGGTATATTTAGCTGGGTGTCCTTGTGGACACAGCCACCATCAATACAGTTACCGTTGAGTGTATCCCCCTGCTTAGCTGGCCGTAATACTATACAGAACATGTTAACAGGTTAAGTAGTTGTTTATCACACTGTTTGCGGTTCTACAGCACCTTTCACCCTCCAAAGGGTAGGGCTGTACCACCCACACCAGCACACCTATGTTTACTGAGTTGAGGATTGCACTACATTGGGGAAGGGGACATATACCCTGCCAGTACCATTGCCAGTGACATTAAACTAGTGGAATAATTATTTTTCAATGTTTTGTTGTGCCTATTCTGTCTTGGAGGAATTACATAGGCTACAATGGGTTCCTTGCACAGGTGCATACATTCATGTGTACAGTATTCTCTGTGTATTGCATCAACACCAAAGCCTCTGTGTGTGTGTGCTATACACAAACATGTGGTGTGTACCACCCAGTACACTTACCACTGTCCACTGTAGAAGGGCTGCTGACATCAGCCACCATGCACTCACCTGTATACACCAACCCCAGATGTATCAGCCATGTGGCACATGCAGTAACTGTTATACAGACCTGTGACATGTGTTCACCTGTACCCAGGGTATGGCACAGCCAAGGTGTCAGCACAGTGCCATACTGCTTGTAGGATACAACAGCAGACCATGCTCCTGCTGACACACTGACACCTACAACACAAACAGAATATATTATGGAGACCACAATCACTCAGTGTTAATAAAAGGTATAATGCATCATGGCTGGACAGCTACACTTCCTGACATGTTAACATTAAACTTTACTACCGACATGTTACACAGCATTACATTGGTACACTGTAGTGCAGTCACCCGGTGCATCAGAACCATATTAGCCTGTCCCTGCATTGATGTTATGGATGACAGGGATGTGGCACAGGTATCATCATATGTACAGGGTGTGTTGTTGGTTTGCCAGACACCTAAGCTGAGCCACACGTTTGACACCATGTGTGTGAGTGAGGGGGTTTAATTATTAATTTGGCCGTGGTGATGTGGTGTGTGTAGGTATGGGATTGCTCTAGCTGTGTTTATTTTGTGTGTCAGTATGCATGCACACAGGTCTACCATGTGGCTTTCCTATACAGGTGTTTGTTAGACAGCTGCAGACCGTACCTGGCAGGGTGTGCAGTTCAATGTCTCTGGCCACAGACAAGAGAACTGTGCCTGCCAGGGGTTCCATGGGCACCACCAGGTACAAGCCACAATATGTTACTCTCCCCTGATGATGACATATGTCCGCTGAATCCAGGTCCATCCTGAGACTGGCGAGGGACACGTGCACGTGGCCTGCTGTGGTGTGATGTGGACAGTAACCCCCCTGCAGTGCTGGGGCTGGCACTGCCACTATGACAGCAGCTCTGTGTTCTGGCACATCCACATCGACCTCCGGCAGTTGGTGTTGCTGACCTATGTCCATGTGGCCATCGCACCACTCCCACCATATGCTTGAGCATGGACATCTCATGGTTGAGGATTCCCACCATCTCACCCAACCATCTATCCATGACCTCTGTGTAAAATAATGGAGAGCACCTGCAAGATCACGAATGTTGTTAGTAACAGCTGATTGAGTAGCCATCTGCAGCCTCAGAGCCTATCTGGTGCACCGTTCCATACATGCCTGCACCTCCATGACGGCCTGAAACATGCGTCCGGTGGTACCAGATGAGGCACTTTTGCCAGAAGCATGATGACCAGCAGCTCTCCAATGAGCACCCCTGTAAATCTGCCTATGTGGTACCCCACCGGACATCCAGCAATGGCTGCTGTGTCCAGACACACTTGCCAAAGATACCACACTGTCCTGTTCCATGCCACCATATGCCAACTATCCCTCAGCTATGGCCACTGGTGATGGGGTATATATAGGCATTGTGGCTGTGTGTGGGGATGGGCTGGATAGCAGTGGCATGTCAAGCGATTGTGCAGCTTCCGACCCCTGACAACCCCACCTGTGCCTCAATACACCTATCATCAGTTTCAGTGTCTGTATGGACACCAACATCAGATTGCCTGCAGGAGGGACCCTGACCCACCTTGCCACCTATATGAGGAAAACAGGAAATGCATTTTAAGGCCTGTACGTCATTGCTTAACAGTACACACACACACACACACACACACACACACACACACACACACACACACACACACACACACACACACACACCCTGACATTCCACCATACTACTTACCTGTCCCTGACCCTGAGTTTACAGAATGACCCTAGATTTTCCTCTTAAGTTCCCCATCCTGCATCAGTCTTGAATAATTACAGTCAATAATATCAATCATTAACTTATCATTCTTCTAATTGCTTAGAAAAGTGATCACAAAACATGACCTCTTACTCCATTACCTCTTTAATTTGGTTGGAGTCATTTTTTTCAAAGACTCCCTGATGTCATCCAGTGTTCACCCTGGTTTTGTCCAGACATCTTGAGCATGGTCCCCATATGTTATGGGCTACTACAGTCACTCAATAATGCCACACACTTGAGTGTCATATATAACTGTTGTTCAGAAGATGCAAGATATGTTGCTCTATTAACTTTTTATATGGACTACAGTAATATTTGGAAACACTCTGGTGTTGTATAGTAATTCCCCAATGCATCTTTAGTGCTGCATACATGAGTATTCTTTCACCTTTCTGCTGATTGCAATTAAAACAGTATCCCTGCTGTCTAGTTTTCCCTCCCAATACTTCTTTCATGCTGCAGACTTTATTATACTATCAGCTGTCCTGGGATTACATGTCAGAAAAGTATTCCTGGTGTCTGTCCATGCCCATGTACAGCATGATTTCAAAGGGAAGTTGAGAGGTATGAACAACCCCACACTCGCACATGTGCATACATGGACACACATACAAACACACACACATTCTCTATACATCAACCCCTCTCCACTCCACCAGATAGCACTTAGAGACAAATTACCCCCCCTCCACACACACACACACACACACACACACACACACACACAGACACGCTTACAGGTGAGGTTGCACAAATATGTTACACACAGTCCTCTCATTACCCACCTGTCAACATGCATGACATATGGCACTCAACAGCATGCAGTGCAGCTATAGTCAGTCCCTACTAGCAACATTATACATCTCTGTGATGCATGGGTTGTGTTAGTAGGTGATGCCCCTTCCCCTGGAACACACTGCACCCAAGTATACAAGATTGCTGTGCACCTGTACGGTACCCTGGCATGTACTGTGCACCATACCTCACAGGTGTACACCCCATTGCTGAATGTGTATATGTGTGTCAGTTATGTTTGCTCTGCTGCTCACAGCCCCTATGTGTTTGTCCAACATATACCCGGGATGATATGTGGACAGATGTCATTTGTGAATGCCTGATGTCTGATTTACAGATCTCATCATCAGCGGTGCATGTATGGCCAATAAAATACAATTACACTGACAACCTTCAAACCTTACCATGGCTATGGGAAGTGTACACACCCTTATTGATATGACGCCCTCTTCCTTGATATGCCATAGGGCCACATTACTGAACATGTTAACTTTACATGAACCTGATATGTGACATATGACCTGTGCAATCAAATGCAGTGTCAAACAAATGTGTTAGTTGTGCAGATGCTGACTGAGATGCATACAATTTGTGGGTGCATATGTGTGCATGCCCTTATCATAATGGTTTGTTGCACCTACTGTTATGTGTACTACAGCAGTCACTATACTTGGCAGGGGTATACTAGCATGGGCCATCTGCATTTGCCATTATTTGGTTACTGTGCCCTACAAATGTCCTCCAACTCTGCATGATTGCAAGGTCAACTCATGTGCACATCCCTTGGAGGTTACACAGTGCCGTCACTATTGCTGTGGAGTCAGGGTTATGTCTGCCACAATTCCTGACCTTGACTGTGTGCAGATACAGCCATTCTTATCATGCTTTGGATCTCTGCTTCAGTGTACTGTTGTGTTTCATGTTGACACCCCCTCCCCACCCTCAGCCTTTTTGCAGATGCTTGACAACATGGCCTACACATGTGTGTCATTTTGCAGTGTCCCAAACTCTGAACACCATGTGTACTGGCCTAGTCCCTGCTAATGAATGGCAAACATACAGGTGTACGCTGGCACCAGCAAGGTACAGACAGGGATGGTGGGCCTGAGGTGGGGTGAGGTGTTGGTTGTGCAGCACATGTATCTTAATTGATACTGTCTGTATTTCCATCGTGGTCTTTGTACACCAGTACACGTTGCCACACATGCCTTTTAGGGACCTTTGCTGTTGTGCATATGCTACCTGTAGAGAGGCCTAACTGATGTTCCTTGTGGTACAACTGTCCCATCTGATTAACCTAACTCATGGGCCACACTTATGCAGAGTCCAGGCAATTGCCAACACAGGTACTGCACAGCCAGTACTTGCTAGACATTCCTGCAACTCCCTCAGTGTTGTGGCATGTTACTAGACAGCCACCTGCATGACCAGTTTGCAACATGTGTTGTCATCTGTCTTAGATGGCCATTTGCTTATTTTCTACATTAATCCTGTCCCGTACATCCTTGCCACATACATGACTGTCTGCACTGTTTGCCATGGTATATACAATGGTGAGGTAAGGCTACATGTCCAACTCCTGGGTGCTACATGTTGGGTATGGGATCCATTCCATGGCTTGTAATATGTGTGCAAGCCATAGCTGCCTCTGTTGCAGGTAAGTGGGCACATTTGATACCCAAATGTCTTGGACAGCAGGCCATTTATTCGTGTGACACTGAGGACCTGTAATTGCTGGAAGGTCCATACTCATGAAGAATGCATGCTGTCAGTACCTCAAAATCTGCTTCCACAATATGTTTTCTGGAGTGTATGCACGCATATGCTTCCAGTGTTTGTGAAGCTATGTATTCCCCATATTTGCTGTCCTAATGTAGGATTCCATATTACACATTCATTGCTCATGTTAGGACCACATTACAGGTTGTAAGGGTTGTGAAATGCAGTATTGTGATATGCTGTAGTGTAGATCTGTCACAGTTGCCATTGTAATAGTGGTATATACACTGTTGTAGCACTGTATAAGGGTGATGTTTCAGACATGTCCCTACTGTAGGCCATTTGTCCCACCATTATGTTCATCTCTGTGCACACATCTTGCAATGACAAGTTGTTAGTTATATTGCAGGACTCTTGCATACCCTTTAGATATGACACCATGGTGACCATTGTGATGCAGTGCAGTTAACAGCAACAATACGTGAAAATGTACAGCATGCATTATGGGTAGGTGTGTTAAATGTGTGCAAGGAATATACAATGGCCATAACACGACAGGTGTATTTGCAAACCTGAACAAACACCATAATCACCAGCTACAGGCTGCTGCCCCTGCGGTATACCAGAGGGACCTACATAATTGTGTGAAAGATGTGATGTCAGTAGCCACACCTATGGCATTGGTACAGGGTGGGTGCAGCATTACAGTAACAAACCCACAATACTACAGAATATGCACATCTGTTTATTACGACAACGCAACAACAGACTATATATATTTCATCTCACATATGCATGATCTAACTCTACAAATGCAGATGGATGCAACAGTGGTCTACTAATGTGCCCTGTGGCCTTACCTGCATGATCCTCAGCCATTTTGTGGGTAGCGCCCACCTCGACTATGGTCTCCACTGGGTGTTGTGTTTGCAGGCAGGCAGGTGCCCCAAGGCTGGGGAGGAGCTCTTCAGCATGTGTCAGGGGGGCTGGATGGCAGGACCCCCCCTGTTGCAAGCTGGTCCCCCCTAACTTCAGCAGCATGCCGACGGGCATTAAGAAGTAGATCAGTGCATTGATGTCGGGCATGCTCTTAACTGCGGTTATGCAGGCTAACATCATTTACCCTGTGGTCAACATCATTCCACATGGAGGTCCTCTCCTGCAGATCATGGGCTGTATGCCCAAACAGGATGTTGTAGTGCTGCACCAGGTATGTGATGATGACATCATTCTCCTCCGCCATGTACATAGAAAGCCTCTCCCTGGACATATTGCCTGAAAGACATAAAGAGGGAAACAGGTCTGAGGACCTCATACTGGATATCACAGTTGTTATTACACATCTCTGTCTCCCCACCACCATATCTGCAATAACAATCTGATCACACAACTCAATGGGTATGTCTAGAGAAGACCTACTGTTTTGATATATATTGTATTGTACAACTATTTGTGCTATGTGTTTGCAGTCATGTTCCATGTTGAAACACTATCATTTGTGGCCTGTTATGAACAATGTTACCTGAATGCCATTGTAAGGGCCACTATTGTTCCATATCTGCATGCGTTCAGTTTCCTATGTGACTGCTGCACATCTGTTGTTTTGTGTTAATGAGGATATCTATGCATGCTGTTAGACATAATCCTGGAATGTGTGGACTATTACTACCCACATATGTTCTATAACTGTGACACAATAGCATGTTTGGGAAGATAGTTCCCAGCAGAACCACGTCTCCCACCTCATCTGGCCATGTTACCAGTCCACATCACATCTGGGACCCACCTTGGGACCTCATCATCTACTGGTCCTGCACTACCTTCAGGTGCAACCACCTCAGGGGATGGTGTTCACCCCCACTGGGAGCACACACAGACAGGATCCTGTTCCCCGAAGGAGGGTCAAGGGTCTGGTGCATAGGGAGCACCACAGAGACTTGGGGGATATGCTACAGTACCTTGAGGCCCTCAGTATACAATCACAGGGTCCGCATACTTCTCCTGATCAGCCCCCAGCCCAGGCACCTAGAGGGTCATGAAAATGATGTTGTGACTGCACATGGGTGGGGACCTTGGTCGCATTGTTTCCATATGGGGGCTCCCGGGCTTCCACATTCCAGACAACACTCCTCATTCAAGGTGTTTACCCTCCACATGTGTCATATACCACCCCTGTATGTTGTCTTGTCTGTCTTCCAAACAAACCTACCTCCCCAAATATACCTACTATCCTTCCCCAAATTACCAATCCTACCTTCACAAACAAGGGCAATGTGTTCCCAACATGGGGTTCACACCTGACAAAACTGTCCATTTTGCACCCACTTACTGCCGTATGTGTATATATATATATATATATATATATATATATATATATATATATATATATATATATGTGTGTGTGTGTGTGTGTGTGTGTGTGTGTGGGCATTATGTGTGATGTTCTCTCACACGTATCGTGCAGCACTGTAATTCAACAGTAGAGGACATGTATTTATATAAATATGTGTGTGTGTGTGTGTGTGTGTGTGTGTGTGTGTGTGTGTGTGTGTTTGTATATATGTAAACATACACGTATATATCTATAGCTCTATAAATGTGTAGCTATATATTATGAGTTGTCATATATATATATATATATATATATATATATATATATATGTGTGTGTGTGTGTGTGTGTGTGTGTGTGTGTGTGTGTGTGTCTGTATATCTGTAGACATACACACACACACATATATATATATATATATATATATATATATATATATATATATATATATATATATATATATATATATATATATATATCTATATATGTATATATATATATATATATATATATATACCTATATATTTATATATGGGGTGCAGTCAAACATCAGGTCCACACTCTCTAACTTTTCTTCCTGCACAGCTGTACTGTACTGCCTTGCTACAACACAGACAGGTGTTACATGTGGACACAGCCTAACATTAGGGTGTATATACAGGGACAGATTGCAGGTAAACCTATTACCCACCTATGGCATTTGTGCATGCTATGTTACACATTAACATGACTGCCCTGCAAGTGGTGGGCTCTGAAACTCATGTGTCCATCATAATGGCATTACATCCACCACCAGCTATTGGCCACACTAATATGTATGCCTTGCAGTACACAACACACACTATGATGTCTTACATCTTGTCATTCCATGCAGATCTGCGCAGTCAACAGGTATGGCCCACTGCCCACAGGGACAGACATTATTGTCCATAGCAGTTGTTCTGCTGGGCATCATTACAACAACACCTGATGGCACATATAAATCATTCCACATCATATATCCCATTATTATGAACCAAGTACTACATTCAATTACATGCATATATGCTTCGCATACCTGTTGTGGGATTGTTGTCTCTTCTGGATACAGTTTCCTGTGTCCCCTTAGTTAACCTGGGATGTCTGTAAGTTCAGCTTTTGAACAGCTTTATATTTACTGGTTGGATGTTTGTTTGTTTTTTTTTTTTCTTTATCTCTCTCTCTGTCTCTCTCCACTACATGGATTGAGCTGCTTTGAATAGATTGCAGCATGGATTTTGTAGGTGATGCACATGATCAAGTGATGGGCTCTGCACCAATCAGTGTTCACCACTTGCTACCTGCACACAGCCTGCTGTGTAGTATTTCCAATTACCACTATCATAGCAACCCACTACTATAAATCCCTAAATCATGTGGGTGTGGTCCCTTTACCTTTCCTGTATGGAGGACATCCTTCCTGTGTGTGGGCAGCAGTATTACAGACAGCAGGTAGCAATACCTCTTGCAAGAGGTCTTGGAGACAAAGGCCAACTAGATATTTGTATAAAGTTCCAGACCTACAGACAGTGTGAATAGTGCTGTTATATGCATTGCATACCACTAGTGTTACAGGGTTTGTATGTGCATACTAGTTTAGCATGGAATGCAGTCTGTCTGCATAGCTCTCAACTGTAGACCTATCCACATGATGGCCAGAGGATTGGCTGTTATGTTATGCCTGTTCACCACACAGGTCTTGTCTCAGATATATTACTGGCAGTCTGTCTGTTGAGTGCTATCAGTACATGGCTACATCCATTTGTGTTTCTGACTTCATATTCCTGACTAAGGGTATGTTGAAACCAATCCTACAGCACCAGCAACTTTCTCACTGTATAACAATAATATTGTAAATATGGCCCTATGTTCCAGCCTCTGTCCTCCACCTATATTCCAGGCTTTGTCCATATGTCATGCAGTAAGAGGTTGTTAAGTAGTGGCCTGTGATTATGTCATGCTGCCATTCTTGCCTTAATTCCAGTGATGTTGTGGTCCCCACACATATTGTGGGGTAGGCTCCATATATATGTGGGCTACAGCTAGACAAAATGTGTGTGCCCTTGTGCAGTCCAGAGGGCAGTGTATGTAACACTGTTATATGCCCCTGTAAGTCATTCTATGAGGGAGGGGTATGCACCATATATAACGTAGGCTGTTACAACATGTCAGCGATATCAGTAGTAAGACACCTTAAGGTATATGTTTGTACATTCTCATACATTTCACCTTGGGAACATTGGTGGGCTAGTGCTTACTGTCATACAGACTGTTCTGTTTGTCAGTGTGATAGTGATGTTTTAAGTTAAGCATTGTTATGTAACAGATACATCTTCATTGTGACAACTTAATTATTTTCCCCCAGGGGTTGAGTACAGAGTGTAATTAGAAGCTGCTGAACTACATCTGCATTACTTAGTGTTGATTGACTGTTATCTTCTGGCTCAGTGTTTCGTTACTGTTGTACTACTTGAAGGCCTTGGCCTGGACAGCAACATATGTTATGCTTTCAGATTACTGTATAAAATGATTTTCTTGAGAGTTGCCTTACTCAGTTAGTATGTATTTCAAACACCTAACAGCTATATGACATGGCATATACAACTGTAATAGTACACAAATAAAAATGTCTTATGTATGCAAACCTGTGTGCAGTGTCATATCCTTTGACTTCTCTGTGGGTATATCTTTCATGCAATAAGTGTCTTTTGTATGAGAGAATCATACACTGTCCATTTTAAAAGGAGGTAACTGTAGGAATACTGTCTGTTCAATATGCTGTGCACCCTCTAAATATGTATCTTCCTATACATATCTATACATAGTAATATATGTATATGTGTGTGCGTGTATGTGTATATACATATATATCTGTATATATATCTATATATCTATTTATATATATATATATATATATATATATATATATATATATATATATATATGTATCTGCATATATGTATGTGTGTGTATATGTATCATTGGAATGTTTACTGCTTCCACATTGTACATTCCCTATGGTAGCCGGATTGTACTGCACGATATGTTATTGATACCATCCTGACATCATACAGGTGGGAAGGATTACTGTTAATCTCTTGTGGCTATGTTGTGTAGGGTCCTATGTATCGGACTTGCAAATGTTGGTACTGTGTTGCAATGCAGATTTGTTTGGCTGTGGGTGAGGGGATGATATGAATAATTACAAGAGGTACTTAGATTGGGCCCACTCACCCCCATTAATGGTGGCTTTGGTCATATATGTATTTGTTGTGTTCACTTATATATATATATATATATATATATATATATATATATATATATATATATATATATATATATATATATATATATATATATATATATATATATACGTACATCTACACTTACATCTACACATACATCTGCATATATCAGTACATTTCCTACACTGCTGTATGACTGTGCTGGATGATATGTTTGTAAAAACATCAGCTGTACATATATCTGACATGGCTTAGTGGTAAATCACATTGGCTATTGTGTGGGGTCCTGGGTTTGACACTTACAAAGGCTTTTTATGTTGTTGCTGGGCAGAACAAGGGCTGTTGGGTACAGAGTGATTAAGGTGCTTATAAGCAGTTGTAAGTAGGTTTGCACGGGTTTGCACTACGGTAAGCAATGCTAACTTCCGGTTAAATCTTTTAACGCTCAGTTAACCTCTAAATTGCTTATCCTCTATAGTCATTGCTTACCCCTACGCAAACAGGATTAAATCTGCTTGCTACTGCTTAAAAGTGCTTACTTCCACTTACCCCACACTAATTTCTTTAAAAGAAAAGAAAAAGAGTTGATAGGAAAGTGTTGAAAAAGGGACACAAAGAGGGAAAGACAGTAGGGTAAATAGCTAGGGATGTGCAGGACGGGTATAGGGAAGGTCCATAGCTGCCCATTTCTTTTACAGCAACAGCCATGCATATAGACTGATTTGGAAGTAGATTTGGAAACTCATACCCCTGAGAGAGGGGTGAGGACAACAATAATATATTGTGAAGCCAATTAGACCAGATTACATGTGTTCAGTGGACATGTGTGGAAAAAGAACAGCTATGTATGGGGAGAGATTTTTTTTTTGGGAACAGATTGCCTTTTTTTAAGATGAGAGTGGTATGTTGGGGAGGGATAGTAGGTATATATGGGGAGGCAGGTTGGATAGGATGACAGAAAAAACAGACAAGACAGCATACAGAGTTGGTATATGACACATGTGGGGGTAAACACTTTGGATGGGGGGGATGTTTGGAAGTCAGAAGCCCATGAGCCCCCAAATGGAAACAGTGGGACTGCACCTTCACTGCCCCGAAGGTGGCTGTGCTGGGTGCTAGGTAGGAGGGGCAAGCTGACACTCTAGATGCACCAAGTGGCCCTCAAGCTGGTGTAGCTGATCTCCAAACTTCCTGTGGAGCTCACTATGCATCAGACCTCGGACCTGACGACGGGTGACAGTTTTCTGTCCCCACCCACTCCCAGGGGGGTGAGCCCCATCCCCTGAGGTGGTTCCACCCAAAGGTGGTGCAGGACCAACGGACAAGGAGGTCCCGGGGTGGGCCCTAGACATGCTGTTGCCCGGTGCCATGGCCAGATGAAGTGGGATAGGTGGGTCTGCTGGGACTGGCCTTCCCAAATGTGCTAAGGTGTTTAAATTTTAAAACATATGTGGTTTATTAATACTCAACACATTCCAGGATTAGGTATAACAGCATGCATAGATATTCCCATTAACCCAAAACACCAGATATGGAACAGTTGCATATCAAACAGAACACATGCATATATGGAACCACAGTGGCCATTACAAACAGCATGCAGGTACATTGATGGCAGAATGCTACCAATGTGGGAGTATTTCAACATGGCACATGTATAGAAATAAATTAAATATTTATCAAACAATAGGACATATGTCCCAACAGTAGATTTAATTGTGCACATACCCATTGAGTTGTGTATTTAGATTATTGTTGCAGATATGGCAGGGGGGGGATGTCAATTATCAACTTGTATATCCCTGTAGTTCTCAATACTTTCTTAGTCATTGCTGTAAAATGTACCTTACAGGTATTATTGCACTACCCTATGGCCTTAGTTTGGACAGTGGTATATTTGTAGACAACTATATACATGAACTGTGATTTACCTGCGGTATACACCTCTTACCTGGTACACCTGTGGAGGTATTGTTTATTAATACTACCTGACTGTTTCTAAGCATATTCCCAGATTCCAGGTTGATGTTATGCACATATCTCTCAATCTCTTATTGCACACACTCTGGGCAAGTCTTGACAACATGCAGGTGAAACTGGGACATATTTTGACAATTGCCCTCATAAATCTTTGGTGAGTTGCTACAATGACAGGTTTGTTTTCATATACATTTTCTGAATATTTACAGGTCTGACAGTTAGTTATATGTCATTAAATGCTGCCTAAGTGTCATAGATCATTACACTGATTTGCCAGGAGGACAGGGTCGCAGGCAGTGGATGTGGGCCAATTATCTGGACATTCTGGACAAATCTGTACAGTTGAGGGGTATGATTATGCATACAGCTTACAAACACTCCCAGGATTCGAACCTTGGCTGTGTCTGCTAAAAATAAATCAGTGTACATCACAGTTGAGTGTGCTATTTAGATACTGCTGTGCATCTCTTCTCTGATTTCTTTCTATAAGTCTCCTGTGGTTTTACAATCTGACCTTGTAATTACAACACTCTTATACAGGGTTTCCTAGACAGTTTTACTATGTGGCACAGTGTGGATGACAGTGATGAGTAATACATTATTATTCAGAGAAACTGCAACAGTAACAATGCCATACAATACCAGACTACATAGTACCAGTCCAGGATTTCAATCTTTTATTTCCTGGCACAGTTTTATTATCTGACAGACTTGTGGAGGGAATGTTTGTTAACACTACCTGAATGTTGCCACACATATTACCAGATTCCACGTTATTATTATGCACATAGGTCTCACTCTGTTACTGCATACACTCTGGTTATAGCTTCACAGCATGGGGCAGAGATGGGACTTACTTTGCATATTACTCTCATAACATTTTGGTGAGTTGCTAGAGTGACAGGTTTGTTCTTATAGATATATTTCTGATGGTTATGATGTCTGACAATCAGTTGTATGTCATTATTTGCTGCATAAACTTCTGGGATCATCCCACTGGTTTGCCAGGGGGACAGGGTGACAGGCAGGAAAATTAAGCCAATTATCTGAACTTTTCTGACAATATCTGTACAGTTGAGGGGTATGATTCTGTATACAGCTTACTACCACTCCCCGGATTCGAACCATGGCTCTGTCTGCTAAAAATACAAAAGTTTACATCTCCGTTGAGTGCACTATTTGGATTATGTTGTGTATTGTTTCACTGTTTTCTGTCTAAGTCTCTCTTGGTTGTACAATATGACCTTGTGATTACAACAGTCATATTTAAACATTCCTACACATTTTATTTATGAAGCACAGTGTGGGTAACAGTGCTTAATACAACAGTACTGTTAAGAGAATGCAACACTACATTACCATATGATACCAGGGTAAACACAAGTAGTCCGGGAGTTAGACCTTTATTGCCAGGCTGTTACCCTTTTATTTACATACAACTTATATGAGACTCTTCCTGCCATATTGTCTGGTTTATTCAGTACATCCCATACACAATACAGGTTTTATTCTGGAAATTAACTTTCTACTACTTTTAGATTTATTTCTTATGACAGTACATGCAAGATTATTACAAACCTGTCTCACGATGCAGCCTCTGCAGCCTATAGGCATGGGCTTCCTGATTCACAGCCCACTCTGCTGCCATTGTCAGAGATATAAGAGGAATATTTGCCATACCTATCCATAATATACATGAGCTGGCAATTATTAAACAGGTAGTAGAATAAGTACTTAACACACTGCTGGGACATCACCCCTCTGCCTAGATTCTTGGATCCACTGATCCAAGAGCTCCCTCTTCCTCCATTTCAGGTCAGCATTGTGATGCCTGACCTGCTCACTAGTTCGAGGGATGCCAGTGGCACTGGTGAGGTCATGGGCGAGATGGTCCCAGGCTTCCACTTTATATTGAGAACCCTGATACTGGCCCTGCAGCAGTCTCTCTTCATGGTCTTTTACGAGAAGTCCTGCCATGATTTTGGACTCCTAGATGCCCCAGTGCTGCACTGGGAAGCATGATCCTTCTCCAACACCAGCCATAGTGCCTACAGGAGGAATCTGCAACCAGTTATGAGATGTATTCCCACCTGTGAGGTTTAAATAGAGCTGATTTCCTGCTTACCTAAGGTTGGCATTGCTTAAAGGAGTGTACCAATAGGCAAATCAATTTAGCTGGGCTACACATTGCTTACACCTAGTAGCAGAGGTGTACAATGCTTGGCATTGCTTTTTTTAATTTGCACACTATTTGCTGTTTGGCATTGATTTATCATTCATTGCATGTTATATATTTGTTTAGTATCCATGATACATGTGTGCGTACATTGTATGGGGTACTTGTGTTTATTGAGGGATTTCACCACTTTATTACAATGACACTTCATATCTAGACTTAATGCAGTACTCCAGTTCACATATATATGTTATGTAGTAGGTTATACAACATAAAACTGTTTATAGATTCCTTTCACATGTAAATTGTGATTTTGTTATAGTAAGGATCTGTTTGGATATACCTCAATTTGATGTACAGCTATGATGGTTTAGTGGTTAACTGCTGTGACTATCGTGTACAGTGTCCTGGGTTCAAGACCTGCAAGGCCTGTTTATTTTGTTGCTGGGCAGAATAGGGGCTGTTGGATACAGAGTGATTGAGGCACTTTTAAGCAGTTGTAAGCGGGTTTGCATGGGTTTGTGTGACGGTAAGCAATGCTAACATCCGGTTAAATATGCTTACAGAGAGTTAGCTTTAATATTGCTTAACCTGTGTGGACATTGCTTACCCCTGCACAAACAGGCTTAAATCCGCTTACTACTGCTTAAAAGTGCTTACTCCTGCTTAACCACACACTAATTTAGAAAGAAATGAAACATGGGTCTTGGGAAAGTGGTAGATTTGGACACTCTATGGATTTATCATTCATTACACATTATACGTTTGTTTAGTATCCCTGATTCATGTGTACATATACTGTATGGGGTACCTGTATTTATGTGTGGATCTTATCACATTATTACAATGAAACCTTACATCTGCACTTAATGCAGTACTCCAGTTCACAAATATATGTTGTTTAGTAGGTTATATCACAAAAAAATATTCATATATTGCTTTCACAAGGAAAATGGAATTTACTACAATGAGGATCGAACCAGGAATAACTGCTCGCCAAGCAAATGCTCTGACCACTACACTATTGCAGTACTGCTTCAACTAAATGCATCTTGATATTTATCTTCTTGTGCTATTTAATTTACAGTATGCATAGCTAAGCAATGGGAAAACCCGCGCACCTATGGTTAAATGTAATCTGTTTGATAAAAAAAAATTCTCTACTTTTATTTTCTCTAGGAAGAGACAGATTACACTTATTGCTGTGGATTTCTGTGTGCATCTGCACATTTGCCAGACATCCTAGCAACCCCCTATACCTCTCAACATCTTCATGCAACATATCTGGACAAAGCTTGACAAGATAAGGTACAACTAGGGACATATTTTAAATATTGCTCTTATAAACTTAGGTAAGTTGCTAGAGTAACATGATTTGTTTTAATATATAATGTTTCTGATGGATTTGGAGTCTGAAACTCAAATGTATGGCATTATTTAATCACTTCAATCCTGACATCATTCCCCCAGTGATTTCCCAGGACAAATGGGATACAAGCCAACTCTATGGGTGAAAAATCTGGACATTCTGCAAAGATCTGTACAGTTAGGAGGTATGCAACCCCCTATGAGTGTTTTCACTCATTGTAATCGCCGAACAGCAATTCTTAAGTGCAGGGGCATGTGTATTGTGAGAGCTCTGCTCTCAGACACATCCTCTATACTCATCCATGCTCCATGTCCGTTTAGGAGTGGAGGCAGTGCGCCTTCATTACTATGCTGCAGTGCTGCTCTTAAATGGACGTTTCCATGCAGGAATAACCTATTCCTGCACAGAACCTTATTGAATCACGGGGATTGTCTCCATCATACTTTTCAGGTATACCATAAATTCTAATGATATTTTATCTCAGTCTATTTTCTAAATCATCAAGTTTTTCCATGAGTCATTTATTTTGTTTTAAAAGAAATTTCAGTCTGTGACTCACCTTTAGTTCTGCTTTCATGATTATTCAAAGTCTCTTGATTTGCTGATTTGTGCCCCTTGTTGTTTCATAATAGCTTCAAAATGTTGCATCATCTTACTGGTCTCTTCTTTGAAACATTCGGGTTTTGTATCCAGCTTGTCTATTTTGAGTAATATATCCTGTATACTAGATAATATTGACTGAATGTTTATTTAACACAAGGCTCCTCAGTACCATTTCTTGAGTCACTCGTGTTGAAGTCACTTTTCTCTTAACCAAACAGTTGAAATTCTGACAGAAAAACTATTGCTTTTGAAGAACTTAAAGTATAAATCTTTTCTCTGACTAATATCGAATAAAATTAGCTAGCAAGTATCTTTAAATTTTAATTTTATGATTACATTTTCTGTCAGAGAAAAGATTTCAGTCACAGAGCTTTCACCTGTTACAGCTCTCAGTTAGCCATCTTGGCCACACCTAAGAGTATTCTGTTTAAAGAGAGTAATTGTAGAGTATTGTACAGCAAGCACAAAGTCTTAATCTGGTGATGAGCATGTGCTGGACCAGAAATGGTTAACATGTTGTTTAAGCAGTGCTTTAAGACTACTGATTTTGTTGGCGAGCCTTAACTGTAAATGTTTATTCCAAGTGATAATATTCATTACAATTACATATATTTTTTCGAATTAATACATTCTCTAGACGTCTCTAGAATCAGACCAGCACTTCTAGTAGCAGAAAGCTCATGATGGTGTGCATCCCTTCTTCATGATTATCTTTTTTTTGGGGGGGTAAAACATTTTTGTTTGTAAAATACATCAGTGGTAAGTCAGAAATATGTGGCCTCCCACATTCAGTCACATTAACATGTAATATTCCAAGTCATATAATACAAACATGTTATATAGTGATATATTATTCTTGTCTGTATTTGACTTTTCATTATCAATACCAAGTAGCATAGAAGAGTGTAACATTTTCAAAACCAGACATTGGTATGTAATCAAGAAAAGCTGCCTCTATTTGCAGATGATATTACTTTATACCTGACAAAACCAGAAAGAGATATTACAGTGTTGTGGAACATTTTCAGACAGTTTAAAATATTTTTGGGATACAAAATTAATGAAGCTAAAACAAAGGCAATAGAGGTAAATTATGTACCACATATAAATTGGTTCAGCAATATCCATATTTATTAAGGCATGATAAAATGAAACATTTAGGAGTATGGATTAAAATAATTCTGGTGTGGCAGCTAAGGATATGTGGGAAGAGACTAAACAAAAGATAATACAAAAACCTGAGAAAATGGAAGGTTTGTTATATGGATATGGATAGTAAGATACAAGCAGTTAAATGCTTTTAGTCCCATTAGTCTTATACACAGGTCAGGCATATTTTTATCTACCAGAGGAGAAGTTGTGGTTAGCAATTAATAAAAAGCTGAAGGACTTCATCTGGGAGGGTAAGATGGGAAGAGTCAAGTGGGATAAACTGATTCTTAACAGGGTGGATTGGGATTACCCAATTTGAAAGTGTATTTCAGAGCTACATGGTTAAGACTCCTATACAAAGCACATGCAGAAAACTATAATTCAAAGTGGAAAGGGATGATGTTGAAATGGGGGATAGTTCAAGAAATAATGAGAGAGTGGGATTTTGGATGCAGGCCTTTAAGGAGAATAACATAAAGCAGCTGAAAGTATCCTAAGAACAAAGTCAACACAGGAATGGAGAAAGGAGGTTCTACCAATATGGATGACTGCAATTAGGGATACATACAATAGGCAAGAGGAGACTGGAATTTATTGGAGAAAAC
This sequence comes from Protopterus annectens, assembly GCF_019279795.1. Lineage (NCBI taxonomy): Eukaryota > Metazoa > Chordata > Ceratodontiformes > Protopteridae > Protopterus > Protopterus annectens. The sequence continues at coordinate 65,542,835 of NC_056726.1, read as the reverse complement.
TGGCAAAGGAACCAAGGTATTGGGAGCAAATAAAAAGAGAGGGAAAGATGGTAGAATGAGACATGCCATGAATTTATTTATACTGCAGGTTACAGATTGCTTTCCCTATCAAGGATTGATATCAGTGTATAGGCAAAGAGAAAGAAATAGGGAGGTCCTAAACAAAAGGCCAGCACTGGTAGAGGTTTTAATAGAATCTGGAACAGAAGCTGCCATTAAGAAAGGAATAATTAGTAGAGGATATAAAACACAACATGATAACTATAAGAATCAATAAGAGGAGATTAGAAAGGACTGGGAAGATAGATTGGATAAGTAATTCACAAATAAAAAATGGGAGGATATATGTATGTCTCCCAAATATGCAACAAAATCTAGAAGATTTATGATAGGAATGGAGTTTGAAAGAATGGAAGACTTAAGTAAACTATGTAATGTTTGACTGAAATTGGCTCACCCACAGTGTACAAGTAGTTAACTCCAAGACAGACTACTGACCAATCATGAGTAGAGTCCCACAGGGTTCGGTCCTGGGTCCTCTCCTGTTTGGCATCTACTTCTCTGAAGTTCAGGCCAACACAAAGGGACTCTGGCTGACAAAGTTCGCAGATGTTTGCAGGTTGGGAGCTATTATTAACTCCCCGAGGGATGTTGACATCCTACAGAAAGGCCTCGCTGAGACCAACAACTGGTATCAGAACCATGGCCTTAAGCTCAATGCCAAAAAATGTGTCATCATCCACTTTGGGAAAAACACAGTTCCCATGAATTACCACATCGATGGTAGTCCACTGAACACAGAAGGCATTATAAGAGATCTGGAAAAACAGATTGAGAGCAACCTCTCTTTTGACCACCACATTGCCACTGTGGTCAAAAAGTATTTCTTTGTGGCACATCTCATTACTAAGGGTTTTGCATCCAGAAAGAAAGAGGTCGTTGTCTCCCTCTACTCTTCCCTCATTAGGCCAATCATTGAGTACAATGCCCCATTTGGCATGTACCTCACTAAATACCTGCAACAACTGAAGAGGCGGCAAAAGTACCTCACAAAGAGGATCCTAGGCTTTAAACATTTGTCCTCTGTCTCATATCGCCTACTTAGAGACGATCTCTGCTTGACTTACAAAGTCATGTCTGATCCAGCTCTGTTAAAAATGCTACATCTAAAGAAATCCCAATCCCTCCACACCACATGCTCCAGAGACCTCAACCTCATTACCGGAGGGACAGGTTCATAACCCAGAGACTGCCCATGCTATGGAATAGAATTTCCATACATGTCAAGCAGAGCACCTCACTGGCCGTCTTTAAGAGAAATCTTGATGAGTGGATGGGAAATAAAAAATTCACCCCAGGGATCACTCCAGTGGCTTTACTCAACAAAGGCACTGAGAACTAAGGTCAGGTGGTATGATGACAGGGTAATCCTATGGGCTAGGCTTGTAAAGGCCCCAGGGCCATTAGCCTAGTACACACCTATGAACCTATGAAAATGATTGGGTAGATTATAAGTGATGTATAATATTAACTGGGGGTGTGTCATTATGGTTTGTGATTTAAAATGCTTGCAACTAAGATTGTGTCAGTGTGGTTTGTTTTCATTTATATAAATGTATGGTTGCCTGTATCATAAGTTATGGTTTAATAAAGATGTTTTTTGTTTACAAAAAAGGCAGGAATTAGGTTATATGCTATATAGCAATATATGTGAAGTATAATGTTTGCAAAAATGAACTTGTAAATACAGTTTGACTACTTTTATATACATGTACATTTATCTATGTCACAAGTGACAATTCAATAAAGGTTGTTGTTGTTGTGTCTTTCGGCTTTTCCCAGTTAGGGGTCGCCACAGCGGAACTCCGATCCACTAGTGATTGGTAGTTGATTTTTACATGCCGAGTTACCAGCCCTGATGCACAACCTTCAACGAAGGTATGCCCATTCACGCATGTCTCCATGCAGAAGACGCTCTAGCTGAGAATCGAACCGGACAGCGTCTTACTGTGAGGCGACAACGCTACCACAGCACCACCACCTATTGACAATTCAATAAAGGTGAGGTGCTTAAAAAAATAAAACAGTCTATACAGCTGTATGCTGCTCCCTTATAACTGTTATAGTTGTAAGTAATATTGATTTCTTGCTATTTTTTTAGTATGAATGGCACATTTATTTGTAAGTTTGAAAGTTTGGTTAATTTAGCCAAACACATATAATGTACAACACTTTATGTAGGTAAATCTTTCTGACATCTAAGTGAAAAAGCATGTGAACATGCTCTGGCTATTATAGCAATAACCCACACCTAGGTGTGGGTAATGCTGGATTTACCCATGGTTGGTGTGGTTTGGTCATGAGGGTGAATAACGAAATCTCTGTTGCTTATTTTAAAGCTGTCTCGCTATGTTAAACCCATTTAACATAGTGAGACAGTTTGAAAAAAAGCAACAGAGAAAGCAAGGTCTCCGTTGCGTTTTACAAACTGTTTTGCTATGTTAAATGGGTTTAACATAGCGATACAGCTTTAAAAAAAAGCAACGGAGTGTTGCTGTGAGAGTTATAGTAATGGAAAAAGTCTGGGTGACCGGACCTTTTTCCATTACTATAACTCGGATTTACAACGTGCATGCTGACCAATCAGCGTGCATGTTTTTGAATATTAATGGGGGGTCGTTGTATAATAAGTATAAGAATTACAGCAATGCTCTATAATGAGTCTTAACACACTGCATTATGTGCTGAATTTTAAAAAGTTTTAATTTTTTCTTACTGAACAATTAAATGCAGATTTTAGAGGTGGTGGTTTTAACACAGTGCTTGAAAGTAGGACACTACGTTGGCAAATTAAGCTATAGTGTGGAACATTTCCCCTCTTAAACAACCTATTGAACAATAAAAATGAGTTGAAAAGGAAAAGAAACAAGTATTTTACAAGCTTATGATTTTGATATACATTTATGTAAATTTTTTTCCACAGACTTAACAATAATTGCATGTCTGATGTCGATTATGTCATTTTCTTTGTTATTTATCAACGAATGGATGAACCATGAGTGATGTAAATGAGATCATAAAATGTAAGCATTGGTTTCTATGACTGCTTTCTGAAGACGTCTTGGTTATTAAAAGAGGAAAGCTTTAAAAAGTATGTGGTGTCTTTTGATGTTTTTCTTTTGTATGTTTTCATTTTTGCATTGTGCTGCTTGGGTATTTTTGTTTTATTTAGTCATACGTTTTCAGTAATATAATTCCCTCCCCAGTGTCATACTTTCCAAAATGTTCAGACCAACTCTAGGTCACAGTTTGTTGCATTTATCTTGAAGAAGCAAGCTTCAAACAGTACATTTTTAAATTTTCAGCAGATTTCTCAGTAAATGTCTTTCATACAGATTAAGTGGCAGCATTCAGAATCTTTCCTTGTTGTTCTCATTATAATCATATCCCTTTTGGAAACTGAATATATTAAATGTCATTTTATAACTGAACTTGTGCGAGAACAGTCACCAGTGGCAAACCAGAATTGTTCAACTGTTCTCCATTGGAAATAAACATGCATAAACTGGAACAACCCAAAAATGCACTGCATAAATAATGCAATGTGCTTCAAGACAAAATAACACAATTTACAGTTTTTGCACAAATGCTTATAGTGGAATTCTGCTATTTAACTCTTGCTGTAAATACATACATACATACATACATGCAAATATTTTAAGCATGGGTAATAATGTTCTTCTGCCCTGCCAATATACCAAAGCAGTTGTTCCTATAATGTGTTCATGTTATCTGAAAATTATTTGTACTAGTGCTTGCTTTAATGTAGTTTGGTAGTCTATTCCATGCATCAGATACTCTCTCAGAGAAGAAATTAGTTCACTTCTCATTCCTACAGAATCTTCTGTATAAGTTATCTGATGATTCTGTAATACATTTTGATAACCTCTAACATTCCCTGAGGTAGCTGTGTCTAAATGCCCTATATACCTTAATAACATCTCCTCTTTAATAGCTGTATGAGACACTGTACAAGTTCAGGTATTTTAGTATCTCATAATAACTTAAATGTTCACATCTGCAGATGCCCTTGGTATTTTTCCACTGTACTCTTTCAAGTTTTACTCATGCTTGCTTTCATATACGGTATCCATGTTATTCCATGCTCATGTTTGGGTCAAGTGACAATTCAATAAAGGTGAGGTGCTTAAAAAAACAGTCTATACAGCTGTATGCTGCTCCCTTACAACTGTTATAGTTGTAAGTAATGTTAGTGTCTTGCTGTTTCATAGTATGAATGGCACTCTAAACAAGTATGTAACTAACAAACAATAACTTCATCATTTCTGATTTCCTAGAATTTGCAAATATTTTTATATACCTATAGTTCTATAACTATAATTTACTAATTGGTTCATACAATTAAAGGCACTCAAAGTTGGATCTACCCATATACCCAGTTTCCTTAAATGAATCTACAGTTTCAATCAATGTGTGGTTTATTAAATATTCACCTTTTAATTTATGTCTCCCAAATCTCATATGTGTAGCTTTTTTTTTACTCAAATAGTTTTTATTTTCAAATAATGTTATAAGAACATTCATAGTATATTATGTATAACTTTTTTAAATGACTATATACTATATTTACAGTCAGCCTGACATCAGTAATAATAGCCAGTGTTTTCAATTACTAAAGAGATGTAACAATATGGTCATCAGAGTATATCTGGAGTTTGATCCAAGGTGTCAATCAATGATAAGACTTTTTCCATGGGTTATTTACTAATGGCCTGGAATAAATCCTCATTTCTTTAATTTTCATTTCCATAAAGATTGAAGTCTTCAGTAAAGCAAAAAAAGACTTCCATAGCTGGTGCTATACTTGAATTCCATCTTCTAGTTGTGCATTTCCTGGAGAGTGCACATATTGTCCATAGTAGGTGTAGATTTGATCTATTCAGATAAGGACCTTCATTTACATTCAGTAAAATCAAAGCTTTAAGATAAAACAAAAGTTTCATTGAATAATGCCTGCAAGAAATTTTTGATTCCATTCCAGAATGGTTTGATGCTAATAGAATCATAAAAATATGATGCCAGTCAGCAGTAGTTATCTGATTACATCTCCAACATTTCACTTTTCTAGAAGAGCTAATTTTAGTAATTTTATCTAGGGTTAAAAATGCTCTATGTATATATTTCCAATTAAAGATTTTCCAATACTGTGTACTAGATGCATGTTTTACTGATAGTAAAATGTTTGATTTGACTTCTTCAGTTAGATGTATTGAATGACCTTTAGAGATATGTTGCCAATATGTTTCTTTAGGTATTGTTTTGTAGTTTATTAATACTTCGTATACATTTTAAATACCATTTTTCATGTTATGATCATTATATATAATTTTGTATAAGTAATTTATAAATTTTGGTTTATCTTCAAAGGAAGAGTTATTAATTACTCTACATAAATCTTGGGACTAAATTAAAACACTTTGCAGGGATAACCAGTTTTGAGATGGAACTTCATAAGTTGCTTTTATCATTTAAATATCTAGAACCTTAAGTTCTTTAATGCATAGTTGCCAACAGATAAAGTTTTTTTCCCCCAAAATTAAATATTTCTCTATATATTTTATGTGGATACATTTTTGTTGTATTAATGGGATTAAAAGATCGAACCAAACTTTTAAATTTATATTTGTGTTAATATATGCTTAGTTTTTGATATATTTATTATGTATTTGGGTGGCATTTATTATGTATTTGGGTGACACAGTGGTGCAGCAGATAACGGTGTTGCCTCACAGCAAGAGGTTCTCCAGTTCGATTCTCAGCTGGGGTCCCTTATGTGCAGAGTTTGCATGTTCTCCCTGCATTCATGTGGGTTTCTTCCTATGTACGGTTTCCTCCCACAATCCAAAGACATGTGTCTAGAGCGTTTCTCCCCAGGCCTCCGCTAAAAATAGACTCTGTCCTAGTCAGAATTTCCCAGTCAACAAATGTTAAATAAATAAATAAAATAAAATTTATCAGCATATTATTCTCCTGTGCCCAACTGGTCAAGCTGACAGTGAACTGTTAGATTTTCAGCCTGGCAAAAATCCTACCTTGTGTTTGCTAAATATTGCAAAATATATGCTTCAAAATTCTATTTGCTTGTCTTGACAGATGGATTAGACCCTTGGGATGACAAGAGTGGGTCTATATTACAACATCAAACTCAAATAAGTTCAAACACTGTAATATCGAACCCTAAAGTCCGAAAGTGGAAAATAGCGAAACCACAACACATCGACTTTTTTCCCAGGGAAAAAAAATGGTGAGCCATTTTTGGGGCTTTGCTATTTCCTCCACTATGGTGTGATCTCAGAGTTGCTATATTTAAGTAGGGGGTGTGGGAGGCACAGCCCCCCACACTGGAGGGTGTTGGGGGTGAACCTCCCCACTTCAGTTTAAGTTTAAGGTTAAGTTTTGTTTTTTTTTGTCCCAGAACAGCGATTTTTTTCCCTGGGAAAAAAAATCGCTGTTATGTGCTTTCGGTTTTGGTGGGTTTCAGACAGTAGGGTTCGATATTACATCGATCAAACTTTTGTAAGTTAGAATTTTGTGATATAGACCTGACTAGAGTTTACATATCTGAAACCTATCAATTTCTTACAACAAACAGTGAAAATTAGGGTAAAACAACAAAATATGAATCACTGTCAGTTTTCCTGTCTACGAGCTATCCTATTCTTTTTTCGATCATTGAAAAACAGCGGTAAAAATAAAAATAAATATTTATTTACTTATTTATTTCCAGTTTGATTACTGGGGAAGTCCACTGGGCTCAGAGAGCCTGTTTTCAGTGGAGGCCGGGGGAGAAAAGCTCCATGAAACAGATTACAGTAAAGATAGCAGTCCAATAAAAATAGGGTACAACTACAAATACATATCAAATACAAAGTGTAAGCAATATTGCCCATAGTGGAAAAATATAGTGCAGATACATTTTAACAAATTCACACAAAGTCAAAATCAGAACACATCTTCTCTTATCAGGCAAATGGAAAATCAATCACAAGCCAACGCAAGATTGTTTAGAGAAGTTCTATATTGTCTTCTCTGCAGTCTGTGAGAATTTATTGCTGACTAGGTCCCTTGGCTAGACTTTGCCTGTCTAAAATCTGTCCCTTTCAAACAACAAACATTGAAAATTAGAGGGAAAATGACAAAATATAAATCAAAGTAAATCTTCTTGTCTAAAAACAGAGAAAATAGTGTTAAAATAAAATAAATCTTCTCTTAGTACGCTGCTTCACAGTCAATCACAAACCAACACAGGACTGTTTAGATAAGATCTGGATATGGCTATGGTTATTGTCACATGCAAAGCAATTCTTACATGCAGATAATGAACTGAAATAATAGTCTTCTCAAAATGCAAACATATATTTCTGTGCAGCATAACTGGACTTGGTATCATTCTTTACTTGGCAAAATTACCAGTATTCTGTCTTTTGTTAAACTTCAATACAGAATAAAACACTTACCAGTTTATTCAACATGACTTAACTAGGAATTAACATGAAGCAAGATTTTCTGACACTCCAAAAAATAATCAAA